>NC_084745.1:736468-751468 GCF_033978785.1 Entelurus aequoreus | reverse complement strand
CATCCTCACATATGGTGTAAAAACACCCTGTACCTTATTCTGAATATTTGCATTATTTTCACATTTTCTTGCATGTATATTTGCACATATTAACATAACTAAATCCCACTTTAAAGGTGGTGTGTATACGACTACAACTCATGAAATAACACGCAAAATATTCACTTAAATATATTTGTAAAAATCCAGAAACTGACAGATCTTTTTTGTCATTTAATGGCAGTAAAACCTGTAAGATTGATGGAAAAAAAATACAAGTTGTATTGATTTGTCATCACATTTATAGTAAATATAGCTGCAGAATGCAGATATAGGAATGTTTCACAGCGTAAATACACACACTCCACTCAGGTTCTCAAGAGACGTTTGTCTGGAGCTCTACTGCCCTCCAACGGCACACTGACGCAGTGTGTGTGTGTGAGTGTGTGTGTGTGTGTGTGTGTGTGTGTGTGTGTGTGTGTGTGTGTGTGTGTGTGTGTGTGTGTGTGTGTGTGTGTGTGTGTGTTCTTGTATTTCTACTCTTCTTGGGACATCAACAAGGAAAAGTGCTGTCCATATGAGGACTGAAATCCTGGTCCCAATACGGTAAAACCATTGCATCTAATAGACAATGTCTCATTAGCACCCCTGCTGGTCAAAATGAGGGTGGTCCCAAAAAGGAGGGATTTTTCAAATTGACTGTGTGTCGCTTTTAAAAGTGCTCCCCCTCTGGTCAACATATGAAATAACAAGTGTGTGTAAGAAAATGAAATGTGCCCCTTTTGGCCAAATTTAGTTTAAAAAAAATAAATAAATAAGTGTATAGAGACATACTGTAATAACTTGAAGTAAATATATATAAAATATAAAATATAAATATAAACTATATTTATTTATATATGCACCGTATTGCTTTTTTATTCTGCACTACCATGAGCTAATGAAACGAAATTTTGTTCTTATCTGTACTGTAAAGTTCAAATTTGAATGACAATAAAAAGGAAGTCTAAGTCTAAATAATGAAGATTAAAATGCAATTATAAACAAACAAAAAAAAACAAAAAAAACAAATTGACTAAATGTAGTCTTTTTTTCCAAAATGTGTCGACTTTTTTCTAATAAAATTGGGAACAATTTCTCATATTCTTTCTGTTTCTGTAATATTGCAATATTTTGTCGTAAAATCATTACTTTTTTTAAAGTAAAATTATTACTTTTTAATGCAAAATGGTGACATTTTTGTTGTTCTTGTAAAATAGTGATATTTTTTTGGTAAAATTATGACTTTGGTCATAATTTTTCCAAGTAAGATTCCGATTATTATTATAACATTGCTCAAATTTTAAAGTTTTCTTATAAAATTGTGACTTTTGTCGAGTAAAATTACAACTACTTTCATAAAATTGCCAACATTTTAAGCTTTTCTTGCAAAATTGCGACTGTTATTGAGTAAAATTCCAACTTTTATCATAATATTGCACACGTTCATTTTTTTTTGTACAATTTTGACTTGCGTTGAGTAAAATTACGAATTTTATTACAATACTGCCGAAATTCTTACATTTTTCTTGTGAAATTCCACCTCATTTTTCACAACAAGCTTTTTTATATTTGCATAGTATGTATATATTATTAATGTTGTAAATACACATCTTTATATATTGCGCCCCTTTTGGCGAAAATTTGTTTAAAAAAAATAAATAAATATGTATGTAGAGACATACTGTAATAAATTGAAGTAAATAATGAAGATTGAAATCCAATTACAAACAAAAAAATAAAATAAAAAACAAATTGACTAAAAGTAGTCTTTTTTTCCACAATGTGTCGACTTTTTTCTCATAAAATTGGGAACAATTTCTCATATTCTTTCTGTTTCTGTAATATTGCAATATTTTGTCGTAAAATCTTTACTTTTTTTAAAGTAAAATTATTACTTTTTAATGCAAAATGGTGACATTTGTCATTAAAATGCTGACAATATTGCTAACGTTTTTGTTGTTCTTGTAAAATAGTGATATTTTTTGGGTAAAATTATGACTTTGGTCATAATTTAGACTTTGGTCATAATTTGTCCAAGTAAAATTCCGATTATTATTATAATATTGCCCAAATTTTAAAGTTTTCTTATAACATTGTGAATTTTGTCGAGTACAATTACAACTAGTTTCATAAAGTTGCCAACATTTTAAGCTTTTCTTGTAAACTTGCGGCTGTTATTGAGTAAAATTCCAACTTTTGTCATAATATTGTACAAATGTTCATTTTTTTTTGTACAATTTTGACTTGCGTTGAGTAAAATTACAAATTTTATTATAATACTGCCAAAATTCTTACATTTTTCTTGTGAAATTCCAACTCATTTTTCACAACAAGCTTTTTTATATTTGCATAGTATGTATATATTATTAATGTTGTAAATACACATCTTTATATAATGCGACCCTTTGGAGAACATTTGTTTAAAAAAAAAAAAAAAATATGTATATAGAGACATACTGTAATAAATTGAAGTAATAAATGAAGATTAAAATCCAATTACAAACAAAAAAAATTAAAAAAAAACCAAATTGACTAAAAGCAGTCTTTTTTTCCACAATGTGTCGACTTTTTTCTAATAAAATTGGGAACAATTTCTCATATTCTTTCTGTTTCTGTAATATTGCAATATTTTGTCGTAAAATTACTACTTTTTTAAAGTAAAATTATTACTTTTTAATGCAAAATGGTGACATTTGTCATTAAAATGCTGACAATATTGCTAACGTTTTTGTTGTTCTTGTAAAATAGTGATATTTTTTTGGTAAAATTTAGACTTTGGTCATAATTTAGACTTTGGTCATAATTTGTCCAAGTAAAATTCTGATTATTATTATAATATTGCCCAAATTTTAAAGTTTTCTTATAACATTGTGACTTTTGTCGAGTAAAATTACAACTAGTTTCATAAAATTGGCAACATTTTAAGCTTTTCTTGTAAAATTGCGACTGTTATTGAGTAAAATTCCAACTTTTATCATATTATTGCACACATGTTCATTTTTTTTTTGTACAATTTTGACTTGCGTTGAGTAAAATTACGAATTTTATTATAATACTGCCAAAATTCTTAAATTTTTCTTGTGAAATTCCAACTCATTTTTCACAACAAGCTTTTTTATATTTGCATAGTATGTATATATTATTAATGTTGTAAATACACATCTTTATATAATGCGCCCCCTTTGGCGAAAATGTTTTTAAAAAAAATAAATAAATATGTATATAGAGACATACTGTAATAAATTAAAGTAAATAATGAAGATTAAAATCCAATTACAAACAACAAATTAAAAAACAAAACAAATTGACTAAAAGCAGTCTTTTTTTCCATAATGTGTCTACTTTTTTCTAATAAAATTGGGAAAAATTTGTCATATTCTTTCTGTTTCTGTAATATTGCAATATTTTGTCGTAAAAATATTACTTTTTTTTAAAGTAAAATTATTACTTTTTAATGCAAAATGGTGACATTTGTCATTAAAATGCTGACTATATTACTAACGTTTTTGTTGTTCTTGTAAAATAGTAATAGTTTTTATATAAAATTATAACTTTTTTTGGTAAAATTATTCATTTTTTTATGTAAAATTATTACTTTTTTTTGGTAAAATTATTACTTTTTAATGCAAAACGGCAACATTTGTCATACAAAATTCAGACTTGTATCACAATATTGCCAATTTTTGTTCGTGTTCTTGTAAAACAGTGACATTTTTTTTGGAGTAAAATTGTGACTTTTGTCGAACAAAATTCCGATCATCTTTATAACATTGCCAACATTTTAACGTTTTCTTATACAATTGTGACTTTCGTCGAGTGAAATCACGACTCTTTTCATAAAATTGCCAAAACGTTGAGCTTTTTCTTGCAAAATTGCGACTGTTGAGTAAAATTCCAACTATTGTCATAATGTTGCACGAATGTTCAATTTTTCTCGAACAATTTTGACTCGCGTTGAGTAAAATTACGACTTTTATTATGATACTGCATAAATTCTACGTTTTTCTTGTGAAATTGTGACCTTTTTTATATTTGCATAGTATGTATATATTATTGATGTTGTAAATACACTTCTTTATATATCTAGAAAGGGTGGGAGAGGCATTCTTCTCAGGTCTCAAGAAGGTAAAACTTACAAGAACGTGTGTGTGTGTGTGTGTGTGTGTGTGTGTGTGTGTGTGTGTGTGTGTGCGTGAGTGTGTGTGTGTGTGTGACCTTCTGCACCCTGCAGGCCAGCAGCAGTCAAAGGAGAAGACTTGCACACGGGGAGCAGATGTAGCGTGTGGTGGAAGGTGGAGGAGAACGTGTCGGAGAACATGTGTGTCCCTCAGGGCGGACGTGACACCGTCCATTTAAACAAAAAAAACAACAACAAAAAAAAAACCTTTTTCAAGTGAGCAATGACTTTTCCATTGACCAGGCAACTTGTTGCTAGGCAGAGTTCAGAGGGCCGCAAATGTACGTGCCCCACGGGCCAATCACAGCGACTGGCATATGCAGGCCACGCCCACCGGGGGGCTGCTTGATTGACAAGCGACGGGGTTCTTCACAGACGCCAAAAATTGTAATTTACTCTAGAGCAGTGTTTTCATGCTGCCTTGCTCCACAGAATCACTCGATTCGAGTACAGCGTTTTATTATCCTATTTTCAAAATAGGAAAATAAATTGTTTTATTTTCTGAAAATAAAACAATATTTTTTTTAAATTGTATTTCTGTTTTATACTTGTTGTGACAAGTATAAAACAAATATACTTGTTTTATTGTTAATAATAAAACAAGTATGTTGTTTTATCTAACACGTATATTGTTAAATAAAACACTTGATTCAAGTACAGTGTTACAAATAAAATTAAAAAAAATACAAATAAAAATAAAATAAAAAATAATTTTTTAATTTTTTTTTTTTTTTTTTTTATATTGTCAAAATAGGAAAATAAATTGTTTAATTTTCCTAAAATAAAACCTTTCTATTTTTTTTTTTTTTTTTTTTTTTTTAGCAAGTATAACACAAATATACTTGTTTTATTTAACAAGCAACTTGTTCAATAAAACACTCGATTCAAGTATAGAGTTTTATTTTCCTATTTTAAAAATAAGAAAATACATAGTTTTATTTTCTGAAAATAAAACAATGTATTTCTTTTATTTTTGTTTCATACTTGTTTTAACATGTTTATTGTTTTATTTAACACGTATACTGTTAAATAAAACACTTGATTCAAGTACAGTGATTTATTTTCCTATTTTCAAAACAAGAAAATAAATCATTTTATTTTCTGAAAATAAAACGATTTTTTTGTTGTTGTTTGTTTAATACTGGTTTTAACAAATATATTGTTTTATTTAACACGTATACTGTTAAATAAAACACTCGATTCAAGTACAGTGTTTTATTTTTCTATTGTCAAAATTGGAAAATAAATCCTTTATTTTCCTAAAATAAAACAATTTGTTTTGTATTTCTACTTTTGTTTTAGCAAGTATAACACAAATATACTTGCTTTATTTAACAAGCATGTTGTTAAATAAAGCACTCGATTCAAGTACAGTGTTTTATTTTCCTATTTTCAAAATAACAAAATAAATCGTTTTATTTTCTGAAAATGAAACAATATGTTTTTTTAAATTTTTGTTTTATACTTGTTTTAACAAGTACATTGTTTTATTTAACACATATATTGTTAAATAAAACACTCGATTCAAGTACAGTGTTTTATTTTTCTATTGTCAAAATTGGAAAATGAATCCTTTATTTTCCTAAAATAAAACAATTTGTTTTGTATTTCTACTTTTGTTTTAGCAAGTGTAACCCAAATATACTTGCTTTATTTAACAGGCGTGTTGTTCAATAAAACCCTCGATTAAAGTACAGTGTTTTGTTTTACTATTTTCAAAATAAGAAAATAAATCTTTTTATTTTCTGAAAATAAAACAATATTTTTTATTTATTTTTTATTTCTGTTTTGTACTTGTTTTGACAAGCATAAAACAAATATACTCGTTTTATTGTTAAATAAAATAATAAAACGAGTATATTGTTTTATTTAACACGTATATTGTTAAATAAAACAATCGATTCAAGTACAGTGTTACAAATAAAATAAAACTATATATATATATATATATATATATATATATATATATATATATATATATATATATATATATATATATATATATATATATATATATATATATATATATATATATATATGTATATATATATATATATATATATATATATATATATATATATATATATATATATATATATATATATATATATATATATATATGTATATAGTTTTATTTTATTTGTAATATATATTTTACTTATTTATTATTTATTTTATTTTTATTTTTATTTTTTTAATTTCTATTGTCAAAATAGGAAAATAAATTGTTTAATTTTCCTCAAATAAAACAATTTGTTTTGTGTTTTTACTTTTGTTTTAGCAAGTATAACACAAATATACTTGCTTTATTTAACAAGCATGTTGTTCAATAAAACACTCGATTCAAGTACAGTGTTTTATTTTCCTATTTTCAAAATAACAAAATAAATCGTTTTATTTTCTGAAAATAAAACTATTCATTTCTTTTATTTTTGTTTTATACTTGTTTTAACAAGTATATTGTTTTATTTAACATGTAAATTGTTAAATAAAACAATATACTTGTTTTGTTTAACGAGTATAATAAATATATATGTTAAATAAAACCTCTGCCTTGTTTTTTATCAATACTTGGGCCTACTACGCTACTGTACTTTAATGTTGGCCATTATGGCGGTCATTTTTTGAGGTGGAAAAAGTTGGAGGAGCACACCTTTACAGTAAAAAAGAGAGTAATTAGGTATTCGGTGAGAAAACTACTCAAGTACTGAGTATCTTCTCATGTAAATGTCGTGTGTGTGTGTGTGTGTGTGTGTGTGTGTGTGTGTGTGTGTGTGCGTGTGTGTGTGTGTGTGTGTGTGTGTGTGTGTGTGTGTGTGTGTGTGTGTGTGTGTGTGTGCGTGCGTGCGTGCGTGTGTGTGTGTTTACTTTAGTTGGCCGCGTCATGTGACATTTTGCAGTGTGGTGAAATTTTACTTTTATGTGCAAAACCTACGCTGAGTGTGCAATAAGGATGTTAAAATGGTGTGTTTTATTACTTACCCACAGTGCAGCCTTTTACTGTGCAATATGTATTATTTATTACTCCTTCTGAGTAGTTTTTATTGCTTTACTTTTGTTAGCGGATGTCAAGTCTGCACCACAACCGCAGAACTGCGGGCTGAAGAAACCATCCTGACCAAAATGATCACAGCTACATTGTTATGTGCCCAAAAAGTATTTAAATAACTACAATAAATGGACGCAATGTTAGAAAAGACACTATTTTGCATGTTTTGTGCTTCACTGATGGTGTTTTATTTGTTTGAATGGCTAAACTTTTATGTTTTTTTATGTACTTATTTAAATTAAAAGTGCATAACGTATAAAACATATTATTATTTATCTTTTCTGGCAGGCGTCGTGGCTTCCTACTCTGTTAAGCGGTCCTTGAACGCAGCGTGAAAACACCTCACATGCCTCTAAGTACAGAACGATCATTTTGTACGGAGTGAGCACAGTTTGTATGTTCAAAGTACATAAATATGTGTTTGTATATGTTGGGAAGGACGTTAATGTCTCTTGTTTTCATGTTAGCATTCAGGCTAACGAGCTATTGCCATTTATGAATAGTTGATTTATATAGGCTAGTAAGGTAAAGTTTTGTACCTGACAAGTTTCGGCTATCTTGCTTCTGCAGCCTTCCTCAGAGGTGTCACGTGATGTTAGTGTGACGTCATCTGTGAGCTATTGCCAGTCTGAAACTTCATCAAAGTGCAATTATCAATCAGGGTTTGTCCATAATTGACATTGAAAAGGCTAATACTGGCCGTTAACGTGCTAAATGTTGGGCATCCACCAATTTGGTCCGATTACGATTCCTGGGGTGAAGATTCGATTCAGAATCGTTTCTCAATTCAACATGATTTTCGACTCAAACTGGTTCTTGAAATGTGTTATTTGCTCTGATAATTTTAATGAAACTTCTTCAAAACAGGTTAGAGGTTAGAAAAGCTCCTTCTGGCTGCATGGAGATGGTCTAAAGCAGGGGTCGCCAACCTTTTTGTAGCTGCAGACCGGTCAACGCTTGACAATTTGTCCCAAAGACAAATTATTTTTTCTTGTCATAAAGAAATACAATCATGTGTGCTTACGGACTGCATCCCTGCAGACTATATTTATCCATATTGATATATAATGTATATGTCGTTTTTTTATGTCGATTTAATAATAATATATATATATATATATATATATATATATATATATATATATATATATATATATATATATATATATATATATATATAATTTTTTATTTTCCAATCGGTCCACGGACCGGTACCAGACCGCGGCATGGTGGTTGGGGACCACTGGTCTAAAACATGTTTTGAAGAATCACTCTTTAAAAATGTGTCATTCTTTAAAAAAAAAAAAAAAAATATATATATATATATATATATATATATATATATATATATATATATATATATATATATATATATATATATATATATATATATATATATATATATATGTATATATATATATATATATATATATATATATATATATATATATATATATATATATATATATATATATATATATATACATATACATATATATATATATACATATATATATATATATATTAATATATATATATATATATATATATATATATATATATATATATATATATATATATATATATATATATATATATATATATATATATATATATATATATATATATATATATATATATATATATATATATATATGTATATATATTCAGAATTTTTCTTGATTCAAATCAATTCTTGCAATTTATTATTTGTACTAATAATTAAAATGAAACTTTGTCAAAACAGGTGTCAGGTAAGAAAATTACCTAAAATGTAAAAAAATATATATATATACATATATATATATATATATATATATATATATATATATATATATATATATATATATATATATATATATATATATATATATATATATATGTATATATATATATATATATACATATATATATATATATATATAATTTTTATACAGTATATATATATATATAATTTATATATATATATATATATATATATATATATATATATATATATATATATATATATATATATACAATTTATTTTAATATATATATATATATATATATACATATATATATTATATATACTGTATAAAAATAATATATATATATATATGTATTTTTTTTAATATATATATTTATATAAAAAAAAACAAAAAAAACTGCCATGCAGGCTGTTTGTTCTTTTATTTAAAACTGCAATTTCTTTAAACATAATAATGAATCAAAATCAATGTTATTATGAATTATTGATATATTCAAGGCTCCGGTTACTTTACATATCATATTGCATTTTGAAACCTTTTTGGGCGTGAATATTTAATTTTTCTTTTACAAATATGTTTATTTATATGAAAAAATATATATATATTAGCATATATATATATATATATATATATGTATATATATATATATATATAATTTTTATACAGTATATATATATATATATATGTATAATTTATTTATATATATATATATATATATATATATATATATATATATATATATATATATATATATATATATATATATATATACAATTTATTTTAATATATATATATATATATACATATACATATATATATTATATATACTGTATAAAAATAATATATATATATATATGTATTTTTTTTAATATATATATTTATATAAAAAAAAACAAAAAAAACTGCCATGCAGGCTGTTTGTTCTTTTATTTAAAACTGCAATTTCTTTAAACATAATAATGAATCAAAATCAATGTTATTATGAATTATTGATATATTCAAGGCTCCGGTTACTTTACATATCATATTGCATTTTGAAACCTTTTTGGGCGTGAATATTTAATTTTTCTTTTACAAATATGTTTATTTATATGAAAAAATATATATATATTAGCATATATATATATATATATATATATATATATATATATATATATATATATATATATATATATATATATATATATATATATATATATATATATATATATATATATATATATATATATATATTTATATATATAATTTTAAAATACATTTTAGAAAACTATGGGTATATATACACACATACATACATATACATAAAAAACTATCCATTTCCTACTGGTTGTCCCTCTCGGGGTTGCGGGGGTTGCTTTACCCTATCCCAGCTGCATTCAGGCGGAAGGCGGGGTACACCCTGGACAAGTCGCCACCTCTTCGCAGGGCCAACACGGACACATATATGAAAAAAAAACAAAATACATAAATATATTTATATCTATTTTATGGATTTTTGAAAATGATGGATCGATACATTTTTACAACGATACATTTTGTTGTGCTCCCCTACTAACTGTTTGTCAATAATCACGATGTAATACACCTGGTGATGGGAAGTCAATACAATGGAGTACGAGTCGTGTTGTTTCCTCCAAAAGAGAGTGAGCACAAAGCGCACATCAGCGCTCTGTATCAAATATAAACTTCCAAAGAAGGAAGTGAGAGCAACACCCGGCCAAGGCAGGTAAATGAAAGATAAAATGCGGCCGTTTTGCCGAGGCCCAGATGGCGCCGTCACAATGGCGGCGCGGGCCCAGGCTTTGATGGCGGAGAGTGATTGATTTCAGGCTCCACTGGCCCTGATAGGTCCCCTCAGGAGGCAGCATGGCAACGGCGGCGGCGGGGAGCGAGGCGGAGCCAAAGTTCTTTGAACGTCCCCCTCCGAGGGTTCCGACACATCCCGGCTGCCCGCGACCTCTGCAATGGTCGCGAGTTGGCCTCCGAAGGGCGGTAATTGCCGTCCCAGCGTGCTCCTCGCCGCACAAAACAACTCCATTTTCTCCTCCTCTTCCACGTTCGAACCCCCATTCATCAGTCCCGCGCTCCTCCGCCACACATCGACTGTCGCGGAACGCGGCCGCCGTCGCCAGGTGACATTTTCAGCAGCGCCGCCGCTCGCACTCGTTCGGCCCCCCTGAGTCGTCCCACTTACCCGCCGCGTCGTTTCGCCATCGATCGGCCTTTCAGCGTCCAAATCACCCCCGCTCAGCTTGTAACGGCGACATCGTTGCAAATATGTGACGGCGGTGGAGGGGGTCAGAGGTTAAATGGGGGCGGGACATGAAGATATAAATAAAAGGAGCGCTCATCACAGTGGCTAATTGCTTTAACTAAATAAACACGCTGAGCGAGGCCGTGGAGGCGGCGTTGCCATGGCAACAGGTGCAGCGCGCTGACATGGGGCGAGTCGACTTTGCCTCATTTCAATAATTCACTTATACTTTAACGGCTTTTTTTTAATCTAAAAAGCATTTCTTCTTTTTATTTTATTTGCACAAATAATTAAAACATTTTTTTTTTTTTAATTATATTTTTTAAAAGACGTTTTTAAGCCCTCTTTTAAGCTTTTTTTAACCTGTTTTGAAAA
The DNA here is from genome assembly GCF_033978785.1 of Entelurus aequoreus. NCBI lineage: Eukaryota > Metazoa > Chordata > Actinopteri > Syngnathiformes > Syngnathidae > Entelurus > Entelurus aequoreus. Next base: position 739,841 of record NC_084745.1, on the reverse strand, counting down.
AGTTTCCTTATAATTCATTATATCAAATAACACATTGAGAGAATCGGTCCGAATCCTTAATTCTGAATCCAGAATGAAAACCAACACTGAATGCCCATGACCTTGGACTACCTGCATCAAAAAGCGACATCGGTGTGTAAAGGATATCACCACATGGGCTCAGGAATACTTCCGAAAAACCACCGTCAGTAACTACAGCTGGTCGCCACATCTGCAAGTGCAAGTTAAAACGCCGCAATGCAAAGCCAAAGCCATTTATCAACAACACCCGAGCTCATCTAAGATGGACTGACGCGACCTTGGACTCCCTCAGACGGTATTGCATCAAAAAAGCGACATTGGTGTGTAAAGGATATCACCACATGGGCTCAGGAATACTTCAGAAAAAACACCGTCAGTAACTACAGTTGGTTGCCACGTTCGTGAGTGCAAGTTAAAACTCCACTATGCAAAGCCAAAGCCATTTATCAACAACACCCGAGCTCATCTAAGATGGACTGACGCGACCTTGAGATCCCTCAGACGGTATTGCATCAAAAAAGCGACATTGGTGTGTAAAGGATATCACCACATGGGCTCAGGAATACTTCAGAAAACCCACCGTCAGTAACTACAGTTGGTTGCCACGTTCGTGAGTGCAAGTTAAAACTCCACTATGCAAAGCCAAAGCCATTTATCAACAACACCCGAGCTCATCTAAGATGGACTGACGCGACCTTGGACTCCCTCCGGCGGTACTGCATCAAAAAGGCGACATCGGTGTGTAAAGGATATCACCACATGGGCTCAGGAATACTTCAGAAAAACCACCGTCAGTAACTACAGCTGGTCGCCACATCTGCAAGTGCAAGTTAAAACTCCGCAATGCAAAGCCAAAGCCATTTATCAACAACACCCGAGCTCATCTAAGATGGACTGACGTGACCTTGGACTCCCTCAGACGGTATTGCATCAAAAAAGCGACATTTGTGTGTAAAGGATATCACCACATGGGCTCAGGAATACTTCAGAAAACCTACCGTCAGTATCTACAGTTGGTTGCCACGTTCGTGAGTGCAAGTTAAAACCATTTATCAACAACACCCGAGCTCATCTAAGATGGACTGACGCGACCTTGGACTCCCTCAGACGGTATTGCATCAAAAAAGCGACATTTGTGTGTAAAGGATGTCACCACATGGGCTCAGGAATACTTCAGAAAAAACACCGTCAGTAACTACAGTTGGTTGCCACGTTCGTGAGTGCAAGTTAAAACTCCACTATGCAAAGCCAAAGCCATTTATCAACAACACCCGAGCTCATCTAAGATGGACTGACGCGACCTTGGACTTCCCTCAGGCGGTACTGCATCAAAAAAGCGACATTTGTGTGTAAAGGATATCACCACATGGGCTCAGGAATACTTCCGAAAAACCACCGTCAGTAACTACAGCTGGTCGCCACATCTGCAAGTGCAAGTTAAAACTCCGCAATGCAAAGCCAAAGCCATTTATCAACAACACCCGAGCTCATCTAAGATGGACTGACGCGACCTTGGACTCCCTCAGGCGGTACTGCATCAAAAAAGCGACATCGGTGTGTAAAGGATATCACCACATGGGCTCAGGAATACTTCAGAAAAACCACCGTCAGTATCTACAGTTGGTTGCCACGTTCGTGAGTGCAAGTTAAAACTCTACTATGCAAAGCCAAAGCCATTTATCAACAACACCCGAGCTCATCTAAGATGGACTGACGCGACCTTGGACTTCCCTCAGGCGGTACTGCATCAAAAAAGCGACATCGGTGTGTAAAGGATATCACCACATGGGCTCAGGAATACTTCAGAAAAAACACCGTCAGTAACTACAGTCGGTCGCCACATCTGCAAGTGCAAGTTAAAACTCCGCAATGCAAAGCCAAAGCCATTTATCAACAACACCCGAGCTCATCTAAGATGAACTGACGCGACCTTGGACTCCCTCAGGCGGTACTGCATCAAAAAAGCGACATCGGTGTGTAAAGGATATCACCACATGGGCTCAGGAATACTTCAGAAAAAACACCGTCAGTATCTACAGTTGGTTGCCACGTTCGTGAGTGCAAGTTAAAACTCTACTATGCAAAGCCAAAGCCATTTATCAACAACACCCGAGCTCATCTAAGATGGACTGACACGACCTTGGACTCCCTCAGGCGGTATTGCATCAAAACACGACATTGGTGTGTAAAGGATATCACCACATGGGCTCGAGAATACTTCAGAAAAACCACCGTCAGTAACTACAGTTGGTTGCCACGTTCGTGAGTGCAAGTTAAAACTCCACAATGCAAAGCCAAAGCCATTCATCAACAACACCCGAGCTCATCTAAGATGGACTGACGCGACATTGGACTCCCTCCGGCGGTACTGCATCAAAAAGGCGACATCGGTGTGTAAAGGATATCACCACATGGGCTCAGGAATACTTCAGAAAAAACACTGTCAGTAACTACAGCTGGTCGCCACATCTGCAAGTGCAAGTTAAAACTCCGCAATGCAAAGCCAAAGCAATTTATCAACAACACCCGAGCTCATCTAAGATGGACTGACGTGACCTTGGACTCCCTCAGACGGTATTGCATCAAAAAAGCGACATTTGTGTGTAAAGGATATCACCACATGGGCTCAGGAATACTTCAGAAAACCTACCGTCAGTATCTACAGTTGGTTGCCACGTTCGTGAGTGCAAGTTAAAACCATTTATCAACAACACCCGAGCTCATCTAAGATGGACTGACGCGACCTTGGACTCCCTCAGACGGTATTGCATCAAAAAAGCGACATCGGTGTGTAAAGGATATCACCACATGGGCTCAGGAATACTTCAGAAAAAACACTGTCAGTAACTACAGCTGGTCGCCACATCTGCAAGTGCAAGTTAAAACTCCGCAATGCAAAGCCAAAGCAATTTATCAACAACACCCGAGCTCATCTAAGATGGACTGACGTGACCTTGGACTCCCTCAGACGGTATTGCATCAAAAAAGCGACATTTGTGTGTAAAGGATATCACCACATGGGCTCAGGAATACTTCAGAAAACCTACCGTCAGTATCTACAGTTGGTTGCCACGTTCGTGAGTGCAAGTTAAAACCATTTATCAACAACACCCGAGCTCATCTAAGATGGACTGACGCGACCTTGGACTCCCTCAGACGGTATTGCATCAAAAAAGCGACATTTGTGTGTAAAGGATATCACCACATGGGCTCAGGAATACTTCCGAAAAAACACCGTCAGTAACTACAGCTGGTCGCCACATCTGCAAGTGCAAGTTAAAACTCCGCAATGCAAAGCCAAAGCCATTTATCAACAACACCCGAGCTCATCTAAGATGAACTGACGCGACCT
>NC_084745.1:723968-728968 GCF_033978785.1 Entelurus aequoreus | reverse complement strand
TAGCATGTTAGCATGCTAACATGAGCTTTTTTTAATTTATTTTTAGCTCAGTTTCAATGCACACGCTTCATAGTCATATGAGTTGGGACTTGATTCATTTTTGCTGATAGCATGCTAACTTTAGCATGCTAGCATGCTAACATGAGCTTTTTTTATTTTTAGCTAATTCTCCATGCACATGCTTCATAGTCATATGAGTTGGGACTTGATGCAATGTTTCCGATAGCATGCTAATGTTAGCATGTTAGCATGCTAACATAATCTTTTTATTTGTATTTTTAGCTAATTCTTACATGCACACGCTTCATAGTCATATGAGTTGGGACTTGATCCATTTTTTCTGATAGCATGGTAACGATAGCATGTTAGCATGCTAACATGAGCTTTTTTTTTTAGCTAATTTTACATGCACACGCTTCATAGTCATATCAGTTGAGACTTGACACATTTTTTTGCTGATAGCATGCTAATGCTAACATGATAGCATGCTAACATTAGCTTTTTTTAAATTTTTAACTAATTTTCAATGCACACACTTTATAGTCAAACAAGTTGGGACTTGATGCATTTTTGCTGATAGAATGCTAACGTTAGCATGTTAGCATGCTAACATAAACTTTTTTCTATTTAGCTAATTTTATATGCACACGCTTCATAGTCATATGAGTTGGGACTTGATGCATTTTTGCTGATAGCATGCTAACATTAGCATGATAGCATGCTAACATAAGCTTTTTTTTTTTTTAGCTAATTTTCAATGCACATGCTTCATAGTCATACAAGTTGGGACTTGATGCATTTTTGCTGATAGAATGCTAACGTTAGCATGCTAACATGAGCTTTTTTTCAATTTAGCTAATTTTACATGCACACGCTTCATAGTCATATGAGTTGGGACTTGATGCATTTTTGCTGATAGCATGCTAACGTTAGCATGTTAGCATGCTAACATGAACTTTTTTTCTTTTGTAGCTAATTTTACATGCACACGCTTCATAGTCATATGAGTTGGGACTTGATTCATTTTTGCTGATAGCATTGTAACGTTCAGCATGTTAGCATGCTAACATGAGCTTTTTTTAAATTTATTTTTAGCTCAGTTTCAATGCACACGCTTCATAGTCATATGAGTTGGGACTTGATTCATTTTTGCTGATAGCATGCTAACTTTAGCATGCTAGCATGCTAACATGAGCTTTTTTTATTTTTAGCTAATTCTCCATGCACATGCTTCATAGTCATACGAGTTGGGACTTGATGCATTTTTTCCGATAGCATGCTGATGTTAGCATGTTAGCATGCTAACATAATCTTTTTATTTTTATTTTTAGCTAATTTTTACATGCACACGCTTCATAGTCATATGAGTTGGGACTTGATGCATTTTTTCTGATAGCATGGTAACGTTAGCATGTTAGCATGCTAACATGAGCTTTTTTTTTTTTAGCTAATTTTACATGCACACGCTTCCTAGTCATATCGACACATTTTTTTGCTGACAGCATGCTAACGCTAGCATGTTAGCATGCTAACATGAGCTTTTTTTATTTTTAGCTAATTTTCCATGTACATGCTTCATAGTCATATAAGTTGGGACTTGATTTTTTTTTTTTTTGCACAGAAATTTTTTTTTGCACTGAATTTTTCAGCAGGGATTTTTTGTACACTGAATTTTTAAGAAATGAATTTTTCAGGAATGATTATTTTTTTTGTTTATATTTATTTTTCTTTACGCTGAATTTTTCAACACTGAATTTTTCCGGCACTCAATTTTTTTTTACACTGAATTTTTTTTTGCACTGAATTCATTTTTTTGCATTGAATTTTTCAGCAGTGATTTTTTTTTACACTGAATTTTTCAGAAATGAATTTTTCCGGAATGATTTTTTTTTTGTTAACATTTATTTTTCTTTACACTGAATTTTTCAACACTGAAATTTTCAGCACTGAATTTTGTTTTTTACAGTCAATTTTTTTACACTCAATTTTTCAGCACAATTTTTTTTTGCACTGAATTTTTTTTCGCAAAGAATTAATATTTTTGCACTGAATTTTTCAGGAGGGATTTTTTACACTGAATTTTTCAAAAATGAATTTTTCAGGAATTATTATTTTTTTGTTTACATTTATTTTTCTTTATGCTGAATTTTTCAACACTGAATTTTTACAGCACTCAATTTTTTTTACACTCAATTTTTCAGCACAATTTTTTTTTTTGCACTGAATTTTTTTTTTTGCACTGAATTCATTTTTTTGCACTGAATTTTTCAGCAGTGATTTTTTTTTTTACACTGAATTTTTCAGAAATAAATTTTTCAGGAATTATTTTTTTTTTGTTGTTGACATTTATTTTTCTTTACACTGAATTTTTCAACACTGAATTTTTCAGCACTGAATTTTGTTTTTTACAGTCAATTTTTTTACACTCAATTTTTCAGCACAATTTTTTTTGCACTGAATTTTTTTTTGCACTGAATTCATTTTTTTGCACTGAATTGTTGAGCAGTAAACATTTTTTACACTAAATTTTTCAGAAATGAATTTTTCAGGAATTAATTTTTTTGTTAAAATTTATTTTTCTTTACACTGAAATTTTCAACACTGAATTTTTCAGCACTGAATTTTGTTTTTTACACTCAATTTTTTTACACTCAATTTTTTTCAGCACAATTTTTTTTGCACTGAATTTTTTTTTGCACTGAATTCATTTTTTTGCACTGAATTTTTTAGCAGTAATTTTTTTTTACACTGAATTTTTCTTGATGCATTTTTTCTGATAGCATGCTAACGTTAGCATGTTAGCATGGTAACATGGGCTTTTTTTTTTTTTTTTTTAGCTAATTTTACATGCACATGCTTCATAGTCATATCAGTTGAGACTTGAAGCATTATTTCGCTGATAGCATGCTAACGTTAGCATTCACATGCAATTTCTCCTAAAAATGCATCCTGTAGTTTTTGTGTGTTTTGTTGTTATCCGGGATGTTTTTATTTTGTATTTAGAATGCGTCGCGTTCCAATAAGACAAAACAACATGCGGCTGGGGGGCGGGGCCACACTGTTGTGGAGGTGAACGTGTCCAAAGTCTGCACGCATTAATGTCCAGCAGACCTTCCTCCTCGCTGGAGGAATTCCCAAGCCTCTCCGCAGGCAGCCAGCCAGCCAGGACCAGCAGAACATGTGTTTTCCTGCCCAGGCCGGGTCAATGCGAGGTCGGCGCCCGCTAGCGGGACTAGCCAGAGCGAGCTAACGCTAACTTGATGGACGGAGGGATGAAAGGAGAGGAAGTGGGAGAGCAAACGTCCAATCAGGAGCGTCCGCCTCAGAGCTGTGCACGTGTTCACGCTGGGAAGGTCTGTGAACTTTGACCGCACACAACTTATGAATTTTCTTCTAAGGCCCGGAGGAACTGATGGGAAACATTTTTGGAAGACAGGAAGTTCATCTTTCAAAGCAAAGTGTGGATTTCAAAAACACTCCGTGTTTGTTTTGCTTCCCGCAGAAGGAGGACAGGCGGACCGCTGAGCCGTCCCTCAAAACTCCCAGTCTCCTCGAACGCATCGCTAGGCAACGATATTTGTGTCTTTATTGCGAAAACTTTCTTGGAGACTCTTTCCACACTGAATTTTACAGCACTAAATTTGATTTACAGTGACATTTTTTTACACTGAATTTATTTTACGCTGAATTTTTCAGCATTGAAACTTTTTTTTTGCACCGAATGTTTCAGCACAGAATTTTTCAGCACTGATTATTTTACACTGAATTTTTTAGCACTGAAATTGTATTTATTTTTTTACAGTGATTTTTTTTTTCACACTGAATTTTTCAGAACTTAATTTTTTTTACACTGAATTATTCAGCACTTAATTTTTTTTGTACTGAATTTTTCAGCACTGATTTTTAATTGCACAGAATCTTTCAACATTATTTTTTTTTTTACACAGAATTTTTTTTTACACTGAACTTTTCAGCACTGAATTTTTTTTACACTGAATTTTTTAGCACTGAATTTTTCAGCACTGATTTTTTCTTTTTACACTGAATTTTTTTCGCACTAAATTTTATAGCACTAAATTTTTTTTACACTAATTTTTTTACACCAAATTTTTCAGCACTGAATTTTTTTTACACTGATTTTTTCATTCAGCTTGTTTTTAAATAAATAAAAACATATTGTGAAACAATTATTATTTATTAACACACACCAAAGTGCCAGTTATGGCAAAATTGGGACCACAAAGTTTTCAATGCAGTTTTCAAACAGCCGTGATGTAAATAGTGGTTAAGAACTCACCCAGTCCAATTAAACGCGGACCCACTCGCTGCGTTTATTTCCCTCCCGGTCCGGACCCGAGTCATTGTAAATACATTTGGGCGTTCTAAGCGAAGAAGGCGGCGAGGCTCCGAGGGCCCATCAAATGAATAAACAACTAAATCATATACTGTGTGACTTATTTTTATGAGTGGGGCCCTTTTGGGTCCCTAAAAACTTTAGTGTGATTTTTTTTTTTTTAACTGTCACTGCTCAAAAAATAAAAATGAATCAAAATCAATGTTATAAAATATTGATCTTTTTGAAATTCCAATTACTTCACATCAAATATTCCACTTTGAAAATGTTCTTATGGTTAAGAAACACTGCTCTAACATACTCATAAGACAAGATATGACAACTGGACAGGGGAATTTTTTTTTGACCTGAATTTTTTTTTTTGCAATGAATTTTTTTTTTGCACTGAATTTTTCAGCAGGGATTTTTTTTACACATTTATTTTTCTTTACACTGACATTTTCAACACTGGATTTTTCCAGCACTGAATTTATTTTTTGCACTGAATTTTTCAGCAGTGATTTTTTTTTTTACACTGAATTTTTCAGAAATGAATTTTTCAGGAATTATTTTTTTTGTTAAAATGTATTTTTCTTTACACTGAATTTTTCAACACTGAATTTTTCAGCACTGAATTTTGTTTTTTACACTCAATTTTTTTACACTC
>NC_084745.1:718355-723948 GCF_033978785.1 Entelurus aequoreus | reverse complement strand
TTTTTAAACCGTTTATAGCAAGAAAATAATTAATACATTAAATGTACACAAATAATACTGTATTGTTCAGAATTAATCTGAAATAAAACTATAATTGGATTTGTTTGTAATATTCCTTTTCGGATCTTCGCTCCATTCAAAGAGCCGTTCAAAACACTGGCTCGTTATTATGGTTATCTCTTTTTTTTAACCGTTTTTAGCTAGAAAATAATCAATACATTAAATTTACACAAATAATACTGTATTGTTCAGAATTATTCTGAAATAAAGCTATAATTGGATTTGTGTGTAATATTCCTATTCGGTTCTTAGTTCCATTCAAAGAAACGTTCAAAACACTGGCTCGTTATTATGGTAAGTTCTTTTTTTTTTAACCGTTTTTAGCAAGAAAATAATCAATACATTAAATGTACACAAATAATACTGTATTATTCAGAATTATTCTGAAATAATGGCTATAGTTTGATTTGTTTGTAATATTCCTATTCGGATCTTTGTTCAATTCAAAGAAACGTTCAAAACACTGGCTCGTTATTATGGTTATCTCTTTTTTTTACCGTTTTTAGCAAGAAAATAATCAATAAATTAAATTTACACAAATAATACTGTATTGTTCAGAATTATTCTGAAATAAAGCTATAATTGGATTTGATTGTAATATTCCTATTCTGATCTTTGTTCCATTCAAAGAGTCGTTCAAAACTCTGGCTCCTTATTATGGTTAGCTCTTTTTTTTTTTACCGTTTATAGCAAGAAAATAATCAATAAATTAAATTTACACAAATGTTACTGTATTGTTCAGAATTATTTTGAAATAAAGCTATAATTGGATTTGTGTTTAATATTCCTATTCGGATCTTCGTTCCATTCAAAGAAACATTCAAAACACTGGCTTGTTAATATTGTTAGCTCTTTTTTTTAAAAACGTTTTTAGCAAAAAAATAATCAATAAATTAAATTTACACAAATAATACTGTATTGTTCAGAATTATTCTGAAATAAAGCTATAATTGGATTTGTTTGTAATATTCCTATTCGGTTCTTAGTTCCATTCAAAGAGCCGTTCAAAACACTGGCTCGTTATTATGGTTATCTCTTTTTTTTTTACCGTTTTTAGCAAGAAAATAATCAATAAACTAAATTTACAAAAATAATACTGTATTTTTCAGAAAATTATTCTGAAATAAAGCTATAATTGGATTTGTTTGTAATATTCCTATTCGGATCTTCGTTCCATTCAAAGAGTCGTTCAAAACACTGGCTCGTTATTATGGTTAGCTCTTTTTTTTTTACCGTTTATAGCAAGAAAATAATCAATAAATTAAATTCGCACAAATAATACTGTATTGTTCAGAATTATTTTGAAATAAAGCTATAATTGGATTTGTGTTTAATATTCCTATTCGGATCTTCGTTCCATTTAAAGAAACGTTCAAAACACTGGCTTGTTAATATTGTTAGCTCTTTTTTTTTAAAACAATTTTAGCAAGAAAATAATCAATAAATTAAATTTACACAAATAATACTGTATTGTTCAGAATTATTCTGAAATAAAGCTATAATTGGATTTGTTTGTAATATTCCTATTCGGTTCTTAGTTCCATTCAAAGAGCCGTTCAAAACACTGGCTCGTTATAATGGTTATGTCTTTTTTTTACCGTTTTTAGCAAGAAAATAATAAATAAACTAAATTTACACAAATAATACTGTATTTTTCAGAAAATTTTTCTGAAATAAAGCTCTAATTGGATTTGTTTGTAATATTCCTATTCGGATCTTCGTTCCATTCAAAGAGTCTTTCAAAACTCTGGCTTGTTATTATGGTTAGCTCTTTTTTTTTTACCGTTTATAGCAAGAAAATAATCAATAAATTAAATTTACACAAATAATACTGTATTGTTCAGAATTATTCTGAAATAAAGCTTTAATATTTTTTTGTAATATTCCTATTCGGATCGTCGTTCCATTCAAAGAAACGTTCAAAACACTGGCTCGTTATTATGGTTAGCTCTATTTTCTTTAACCGTTTATAGCAAGAAAATAATCAATAAATTAAATTTACACAAATAATGCTGTATTGTTCAGAATTATTCTGAAATAAAGCTATAATTGGATTTGTTTGTAATATTCCTATTCGGATCTTCGTTCAATTCAAAGAGCCGTTTAAAACACTGGATCGTTATTATGGTTATGTCTTTTTTTTTACCGTTTTTAGCAAGAAAATAATTAATACATTAAATTTACACAAATAATACTGTATTGTTCAGAATTATTCTGAAATAAAGCTATAATTAGATTTGTAAGTAATATTCCTATTCGGATCTTCAGGAGTTGTTCCATTCAAAAAGGTGTTCAAAACACGGGCTCATTATTATGGTTAGCTCTTTTTTTTAACCGTTTTTAGCAAGAAAATAATCAATAAATTAAATTTACACAATTAATAATGTATTGTTCAGAATTATTCTGAAATAAAGCTATAATTTAATTTGTTTGTAATATTCCTATTCGGATCTTAGTTCCATTCAGAGAATCGTTCAAAACACTGGCTCGTTATTATGGTAAGTTGGGTTTTTTTTAAACGTTTTTAACAAGAAAATAATCAATACATTACATTTACACAAATAATACTGTATTATTCAGAATTATTCTGAAATAATGGCTATAATTGGATTTTTTTGTAATATTCTTATTCGGATCTTTGTTCAATTCAAAGAGCCGTTCAAAACACTGGCTAGTTATTATGGTAAATTATTTTTTTTTAACCGTTTTTAGCAAGAAACAACAAATAACAATAAAATAAATATGTATATAGAGACATACTTTCATAACTTGTAGTAAATAATAAAGATTAAAAAACAATAAAAAAAATTTAAAAAAATAAAAGCAGTCTTTTTTTTCACAATGTGTCGACTTTTTTCTTATAAAATTTGGAACAATTTCTCATATTCTTTCTGTTTCTGTAATGTTGCAATATTTTCTCGTACAATCATTACTTTTTTATGTAAAACTAGTACTTTTTCATGCAAAATGGTGACATTTGTCATATAAAATTTTGACTTTTATCACAATATTGCCAATTTTTGTTGTTGTTTTTGTAAAATAGTGACATTTTTTGAGTGGAATTTTGACTTTTGTCATCATTTTGCCAAGTAAAATTCCGATTATTATGATAATGTTGCAACATTTGTTAAGTTTTCTTGTACAATTGTGACTTTTGTCGAGTAAAATCACGACTATTTTTTTTATAAAATTGCCAAAATGTTAAGCTTTACTTGTAAAATTGCGACTGTTATTGAGTAAAATTCCAACTTTTATCATAATATTGCACACAAATTCTACGTTTTTCTTGAGAAATTGTGACCTTTTTCTTGTGAAATTCCAACTCATTTTTCACAACAAGCTTTTTTTATATTTGCATAGTTTCTAAATATTATTAATGTTGTAAATACACTTTTTTATATATTTAGAAAGGGTGGTCCTAAAGAGGTAACAGATACAAGAATGTGTGTGTGTGTGTGTGTGTGTGTGTGTGTGTGTGTGTGTGTGTGTGTGTGTGTGTGTGTGTGTGTGTGTGTGTGTGTGTGTGTGTGTGTGTGTGTGTGTGTGTGTGTGTGTGTGTGTGACCGAGAGCCATCTTCGAAGGTAACATCAATCGGGGGCTTGTCCGGGATCGGCTGACTGATTGATTGGCAGCGAATGAGTGTGACCTGTAGAAACGACAACACAAACCGACCACCGCTACGTGGCACGTAACAGAGACCTTGGCAAGCGTGTGTGTGTGTGCGTGACAGAAAATACGAACATAAAAATATTTTTGGTACCACAAAAAGCATGACATTTTTGTTCCTAATGTCTGATCTTTATTTTCTTTCTACAATGTGTGGGTGGGAGGGTGGATGCGTGTGGTACACAGAACATCGATTTCCACACTTCTATTAGCCCCTGGTCCAGTGGACCCGGACATCTTATATGTAATAGAAATGTGTAGGGGGGGTGTATGGTATAATAATATGTATTCGGGTATATGTTTTTCACAGAAAATGAGCCAAAGTCAGTGAGTCTCAGTTTGAAAAATTAATTAATTGTATCATTTTTCTTTTAATAAAAATCAAAAACGGGTCCCACAGACCCAAACACCACACAAGGGTTAAAAGACCCGTTCAAATGACTCGATTCGTTGGTGAACGTCACATCCCTCGTGCGGCGTCCCTCCTCTGTCAAAGTAGAAACAGCGAGGCGCTAAACGCCGCCATGCCCACACTAGCTTGTGGGAAGGACCTGGGGGAGGACAGTGAAGGATGCCCGCGTTGTTTCATCGCGGCATGGGAAAAGTAGCGCTAATGATTGAACACACACAGATGTGTACATAACGACAAGAGCATACGCCTACGCCGCGCACGCCAGCACAGTTGCGTGCGCTCGCAAGGAAAAGTGGGCGGGGTCTGGACGGGTTAAACGGCTCCATCCCACACCCCCCGCGTGGAAGGGGAATGCGCTGATGTTCCGTGAGCGATCGCTTCCGCTGTCAGGGTCTGCGGCGTGGGGCCGGACCGGTGGCCGTTAGCCGGAGATGGATGATCGTCAGCCCCGGGGCTTCCACGGCCACGGAACAACACGGAAAAAACGGCAACGCGTCGCCAAGAGGGAGGAAACAGACGGAATAATGACGTCAAATAACAAAACTGTGTGAACCCTGACTGGGTACCGGAGAACAGCTGCTCGAATGAACCCAGGAAGGAATTTCCATGTTTCCATGAAAGTGGTCTTCGGGTCGTCGGTTTTCTGCAAGTGATTAAAGATTTTCTGCGACAAACTGACAAATATGTCCAATGTATCACTTTCTAGCAACTACATGGATCAGAATGCACGAATGAATGATGTGATTGCGACTGGACTACGCATCATTCCCAGATCCTACGCCGGAGCAGTTGACAACAGAGGAGAACCAGATGCAATGGATGCTGCGTCAGCGGAGCAACAAGCGGTTCAATCAATCAATCAATCAATGTTTATTTATATAGCCCTAAATCACAAGTGTTTCAAAGGGCTGCACAAGCCACAATGACATCTGTGGTGCAGAGCCACATAAGGGCAAGGAAAAACTCACCCCAATGGGACGTCGATGTGAATGACTATGAGAAACCTTGGAGAGGACCGCATATGTGGGTAACCCCCTGCCCTCTAGGGGAAACCGGATGCAATGGATGTCGAGTGGGTCTGACATAATATTGTGAAAGTCCAGTCCATAGTGGATCTAACATATTAGTGAGAGTCCAGTCCATAGTGGATCTAACATATTAGTGTGAGTCCAGTCCATAGTGGAACTAACATAATAGTGTGAGTGCAGTCCATAGTGGATCTAACATAATAGTGAGAGTCCAGTCCATAGTGGACCTAACATAATAGTAAGAGTCCAGTCCATAGTGGATCTAACATAATAGTGAGAGTCCAGTCCATAGTGGATCTAACATAATAGTGAGAGTCCAGTCCATAGTGGATCTAACATAATAGTGTGAGTCCAGTCCATAGTGGAACTAACATAATAGTGTGAGTGCAGTCCATAGTGGATCTAACATAATAGTGAGAGTCCAGT
>NC_084745.1:615855-710855 GCF_033978785.1 Entelurus aequoreus | reverse complement strand
TTTTCGTCATCATTGTTCCAAAAGCAACTTTGTTATATCAACAGCAGCCACTCGCTCTTTCTCACTTGCGCCAATACATGCACACGTGGCACTTAGCCAGTGATGCGTTTACAGACACACAAAAAGTCGGACAACTCCAACACCACACATAAAGTGTCATTCCAGGTCGTTACACTATGATTTACCAATCAAATGTGTGTTTATTCTAGTGTCATTTATTAGGAGTCTTAATTTATAAATGTTAATCATGAAATGCTGTTAGTATATAAAATAAATACTAATAAAAATATATTTTTTACAAACAGGAAGTTGCAGGAATGTACACATGATACCCTGCTTACATCTCATTGTGCAACATGTGAATGTTTTAATGGGAACTAAATGCAATGTCTGAAAGGGGTACAAATGATTTCCAAAGCAGGACCTCCACTGTAAGTGCAAGTTAAAACTGTACTATGCAAAGCCAAAGCCATTTATCAACAACACCCAGAAACACTTTGCTCATCTAAGATGGTCTGATGCAAAGTGGAAAAGTGTACTGTGGTCTGACGAGTCCACAAGTTTTTTACGGACCACATTTTTCAACCAATTCCAATCATTGCACCTTCAAAACATCCCTCCCAGTTGGGACAACAAACATTCCTTTTTTTTTGCGTACACATTACCGGTTTACCTGTAATTCCAGGAATTTCGAAATACCCATTGTCAATTCAAACTGTTACCCCATCAACATTTTTGAACCAATTCCAAAAATTCCAACACCAACCCCTTCATATCACCTAAGACCATTGTGCTATTATCAATATTAAGACAAATTAATGGTTTTCCCTAAAATTTCCAGGACATTCACATTCAAATTAAAGGAAATATTCATAGTTCTACGATGCCCAAAATACTCAAAATGTTGCTCCATTTTTTTTACCTGATTCCAACCTGTCAACCATCCACACACACAACTCTTCCAAAACATGCTTTCCCTTTCCCAAAATACCCGCTTTTCCAGGAATTTTCTCCACATTGACAATGAATGTGAAATATACAATGTACAGCATATCCCACATTTTTCATCCCATTAGAACCGTTCCAACATCCACACACTCCACTCACTTTCAAGTTTTTAAAAAAATTCCAGGAATTCCCACAATTCCGGGTTTTCCAAAGCCCTATTTTCACCTCTTTCTGGAAAGTTTCCTACAGACCACATTTTTTTCAACCAATTCCAATCATTCCACTCTCAAAAAATCCCTCCTAATTGGGACCTTCAACAATCATTTTTTGTGTGCGTACACATTACCTTTTTACCTGTAATTCCAGGAATACAAATTCCTGGTTTTCCCATAAATTTCCAAATTTCAACAAAATTCTTATTCAAATTAATGGACATATTCATAGTTGCCCAAAATACTCAAAATGTTGCACCATTTTTATAACCGATTCCAACCCTTCAACCATCCACAGACACAACTCTTCCACAACATGTTTTCCCTTTCCCAAAATTCCCGCTTTTCCAGGAATTTTCTCCACATTGACAATGAAAGAGAATTTACAATGTCCAGCATATCCCACATTTTTCATCCCATTTGAACCGTTCCAACATCCACACACTCCACTCACTTTCAAGTTTAAAAAAATTCCAGAAATTACCAGTTTTCCAAACCCCTATTTTCATCTCTTCCTGGAAAGTTTTCTACAGACCGCATTTTTCAACCAATTCCAACCATTCCACCTTCAAAACATCCCTCCCAGTTGGGACAAGACATTTTCCTTTGTTTTTGCGTACAAATTACCGGTTTACCTGTAATTCCAGGAATTCCGAAATACCCATTCTCAATTCAAACTGTTACCCCATCAACATTTTTTAACCAATTCCGAAAATTCCAACACCAACCCATGTATATTATGTAGACCAATTGTGCCAGTATCAATATTAATAAAACAATCCTGGTTTTCCCTAAATTACCAAATTTCAAGAAAATTCCCATTCAAATTAATGGACATATACATAGTTGCCCAAAATACTCAAAATGTTGCACCGTTTTTATAACCGATTCCAACCCGTCAACCATCCACACACACAACTCTTGCAAAACATGTTTTCCCTTTCCCAAAATTCCCGCTTTTCCAGGATTTTTCTCCACATTGACAATGAAAGAGAATTTACAATGTCCAGCTTATCCCACATTTTTCATCCCATTTGAACCGTTTCAACATCCACACACTTCACTCACTTTCAAGTTTAAAACAATTCCAGAAATTACCGATTTTCCAAAGCCCTATTTTCCTCTCTTCCTGGAAAGTTTTCTACAGACCGCATTTTTCAACCAGTTCCAATCATTCCACCTTTAAAACATCCCTCCCAGTTGGGAAAACAAACGTTCCTTTGTTTTTGCGTACAAATTACCGCTTTACCTGTAATTCCAGGAATTCCGAAATACCCATTCTCAATTCAAATTGTTTCCCCATCAACATTTTTGAACCAATTCCAAAAATTCCAACACCAACTTATTCATATCATCTAGGACCATTGTGCTAGTATCAATATTAATACAAATTCCTGGTTTTACCTTAAATTTCCAAATTTCAAGAAAATTCCCTTTCAAATTAATGGACATATTCATAGTTCTACGATGCCCAAAATTCTCAGAATTTTGCTCCATTTTTTTTTACCTGATTCCAACCCGTCAACCATCCACAGACACAACTCTTCCACAACATGTTTTCCCTTTCCCCAAATTCCCGCTTTTCCAGGAATTTTCTCCACATTGACAATGAAAGAGAATATACAATGTACAGCATATCCCACATTTTTCATCCCATTTGAACCGTTCCAACACCCACACACTCCACTCACTTTCAAGTTTAAAAAAATTCCAGAAATTACCAGTTTTCCAAACCCCTATTTTCATCTCTTCCTGGAAAGTTTTCTACAGACCGCATTTTTCAACCAATTCCAATCATTCCACCTTCAAAACATCCCTCCCAGTTGGGAAAACAAACATTCTTTTTTTTTTTCACGTACACATTACCGGTTTACCTGTAATTCCAGGAATTCCGAAATACCCATTCTGAATTCAAACTGTTACCCCAACAACATTTTTGAACCAATTCCAAAAATTCCAACACCAACCCATTCATATCACCTAAGACAATTGTGCTATTATCAATATTAAGACAAATGAATGGTTTTCCCTTAAATTTCCAAATTTCAAGAACATTCACATTCAAATTAAAGGAAATATTCATAGTTCTACGATGCCCAAAATACTCAAAATGTTACTCCATTATTTTACCTGATTCCAACCTGTCAACCATCCACACACACAACTCTTCCACAACATGTTTTCCCTTTCCCAAAATGTCCGCTTTTCCAGGAATTTTCTGCACATTGACAATGAATGTGAAATATACAATGTACAGCATATCCCACATTTTTCATCCCATTTGAACCGTTTCAACATCCACACACTCCACTCACTTTCAAGTTTAAAAAAAATTCCAGAAATTCCCTGAATTCCAGGTTTTCCAAAGCCCTATTTTCGCCTCTTTCTGGAAAGTTTTCTAAGGACCACATTTTTTTCAACCAATTCCAACCATTCCACCCTCAAAACATCCCTCCTAATTGGGACAACAAACAATCATTTTGTGTGTGTGTACAAATTACCGGTTTACCTGTAATTCCAGGAATTCCGAAATACCCATTCTCAATTCAAACTGTTACCCCATCAACATTTTTGAACCAATTCCAAAAATTCCAACACCAACCCTTTCATATCACCTAAGACCATTGTGCTATTATCAATATTAAGACAAATTAATGGTTTTCCCTAAAATTTCCAGGACATTCACATTCAAATTAAATGAAATATTCATAGTTCTACAATGCCCCAAATACTCAAAATGTTACTCCATTATTTTACCTGATTCCAACCTGTCAACCATCCACACACACAACTCTTCCAAAACATGCTTTCCCTTTCCCAAAATACCCGCTTTTCCAGGAATTTTCTCCATATTGACAATGAATGTGAAATATACAATGTACAGCGTATCCCACATTTCTCATCCCATTTGAACCATTCCAACATCCACACACTCCACTCACTTTGAAGTTTTAAAAAAATTCCAGAAATTCCCTGAATTCCAGGTTTTCCAAAGCCCTATTTTCATCTCTTCCTGGAAAGTTTTCTACAGACCACATTTTTCACATTTTTCAAACAATTCCAATCATTCCACCTTCAAAACATCCCTCCCAGTTGGGACAACAAACTGTCCTTTTTTTTTGCGTACACATTACCGGTTTACCTGTAATTCCAGGAATTCCGAAATACCTATTCTCAATTCAAACTGTTACCCCATCAACATTTTTGAACCAATTCCAAAAATTCCAACACCAACCCTTTCATATCACCTAAGACAATTGGGCTAGTATCTATTCTAAGACAATTGAATGGTTTTCCCTTAAATTTCCAAATTTCAAGAACATTCACATCCAAATTAAAGGAAATATTCATAGTTCTACGATGCCCAAAATACTCAAAATGTTACTCCATTATTTTACCTGATTCCAACCTGTCAACCATCCACACACACAACTCTTCCAAAACATGTTTTCCCTTTCCCCAAATTCCCGCTTTTCCAGGAATTTTCTCCACATTGACAATGAAAGAGAATTTACAATGTCCAGCTTATCCCACATTTTTCATCCCATTTGAACCGTTCCAACATCCACACACTCCACTCACTTTCAAGTTTAAACAAATTCCAGAAATGACCGATTTTCCAAACCCCTATTTTCATCTCTTCCTGGAAAGTTTTCTATAGACCGCATTTTTCAACCAATTCCAATCATTCCACCTTCAAAACATCCCTCCCAGTTGGGACAACAAACTTTCCTTTTTTTTTTGCGTACACATTACCGGTTTACCTGTAATTCCAGGAATTCCGAAATACCCATTGTCAATTCAAACTGTTACCCCATCAACATTTTTGAACCAATTCCAAAAATTCCAACACCAACACTTTCATATCACCTAAGACAATTTTGCTAGTATCAATATTAAGACAAATTAATGGTTTTCCCTAAAATTTCCAGGACATTCACATTCAAATTAAAGGAACTATTTATAGTTCTACAATGCCCCAAATGCTCAAAATGTTACTCCATTATTTTACCTGATTCCAACCTGTCAACCCTCCACACACACAACTTTTCCAAAACATGTTTTCCCTTTCCCAAAATACCCGGTTTTCCAGGAATTGTCTCCACATTGACAATGAAAGAGAATTCACAATGTCCAGCATATCCCACATTTCTCATCCCATTTGAACCGTTCCAACATCCACACACTCCACTCACTTTCAAGTTTAAAAAAAAATTCCAGAAATTCCCTGAATTCCAGGTTTTCCAAGGCCCTATTTTCGCCTCTTTCTGGAAAGTTTTGTATAGAACACATTTTTTTCAACCAATTCCAACCATTCCACCCTCAAAAAAATCCCTCTTAATTGGGACAACAAACAATCCTTTTTTTTGTGCGTACAAATTACCGGTTTACCTGTAATTCCAGGAATTCCGAAATACCCATTCTCAATTCAAACTGTTACCCCATCAACATTTTTGAACCAATTCCAAAAATTCCGACACCAACCCATTCATATCACCTAAGACAATTGTGCTAGTATCAATATTAAGACACATGAATGGTTTTCCCTTAAATTTCCAAATTTCAAGAACATTCACATCCAAATTAAAGGAAATATTCATAGTTCTACGATGCCCAAAATACTCAAAATGTTACTCCATTGTTTTACCTGATTCCAACCTGTCAACCATCCACACACACAACTCTTCCAAAACATGCTTTCCCTTTCCCAAAATACCAGCTTTTCCAGGAATTTTCTCCATATTGACAATGAATGCGAAATATACAATGTACAGCATATCCCACATTTTTCATCCCATTTGAACCGTTTCAACATCCACACACTCCACTCACTTTCAAGTTTAAAACAAATTCCAGAAATTCCCAGAATTCCAGGTTTTCCAAAGCCCTATTTTCACCTCTTTCTGGAAAGTTTTCTACAGACCACATTTTTTTCAACCAATTCCAACCATTCCACTCTCAAAAAATCCCTCCTAATTGGGACCTTCAACAATAATTTTTTTTGTGCATACACATTACATTTTTACCTGTAATTCCAGGAATACAAATTCCTGGTTTTCCCTTAAATTTCCAAATTTCAACAAAATTCTTATTCAAATTAATGGACATATTCATAGTCGCCCAAAATACTCATAATTTTGCACCATTTTTATAACCGATTCCAACCTGTCAACCATCCACACACACAACTTTTCCAAAACATGTTTTCCCTTTCCCAAAATACCCAGTTTTCCAGGAATTTTCTCCACATTGACAATGAATGTGAAATATACAATGTCCAGCATATCCCACATTTTTCATCCCATTTGAACCATTCCAACATCCACACACTCCACTCACTTTCAAGTTAAAAAAAAATTCCAGAAATTCCCTTAATTCCAGGTTTTCCAAAGCCCTATTTTCACCTCTTTCTGGAAAGTTTTCTACAGACCACATTGTTTTCAACCAATTCCAACCATTCCACTCTCAAAACATCCCTCCCAGTTGGGACAACAAACTTTCCTTTTTGTTTGCGTACACATTACCGGTTTACTTGTAATTCCAGGAATTCCGAAATACCCATTCTCAATTCAAACTGTTACCCCATCAACATTTTTGAACCAATTCCAAAAATTCCAACACCAACCCATTCATATCACCTAAGACAATTGTGTTAGTATCTATTCTAAGACAATTGAATGGTTCTCCCTTAAATTTCCAAATTTCAAGAACATTCACATCCAAATTAAAGGAAAAATTCATAGTTCTACGATGCCCAAAATACTCAAAATGTTACTCCATTATTTTACCTGATTCCAACCTGTCAACCATCCACACACACACAACTCTTCCACAACATGTTTTCCCTTTCCCGAAATACCCGGTTTTCCAGGAATGCTCTCCACATTGACAATGAATGTGAAATATACAATGTACAGCATATCCCACATTTCTCACATAGGGTATTCACGGTTAGGAACTGCAAATCCTACTACTGTATCATCTCTTTCGGACTTATCAGGTCGGTAGTTCATTCTTAACTCGCGAGGCAAAATACAAGCCAGACCGAACCGTAAACAATTCGACGTGACGGCAGTCGCTTCTCCTTCCTGTCGGCGTCCAGACATGGCGGGACTCATCTCAAATATCTCCGTAGGGAGCGGCGAGATGGCGAAGGCGCACGCAGAGGCCATTCCTGTCATCTGAGAGCCGCGGGGAAAGAAAACGAGGGAAATGATGACATTCGGTGCCCCTTGATGGCTGGCGTCCTCAAACCCGATGTGTTGTCTGCGATGTCCCGCCAAGACATAATAAGCTTATTTGGCTAACACTAAGAATTGTGGGATGTTGTTGGATGTCCGGCCCGGCAGAATCCTGGCTGGTGTCCGCACAGAGGGACAGTTCTTTGTGCTGGTTGCATCAATTATGAGTGAAAAGACGAGCTGTGCTATTCGGCACAAGTGGAATGATCACATGTCTTATTAGTCATTCATCGGAAGTCTTTTACGCACGAGGAGGCCGCGCTTCTTGGAAGTGGCTTTCAACAAAAAAACCGACTAATGGCAAGTCAGAGCTGGCAATCAAAGCGCCTTCAACTAAATATACCGGAGTCCCGCGCAGATTGCCATGGCACATTTCTCCCAGGTGGTCTTGCAGTGCTCCAGATCGGGCCACTTGTCTAGAGTCTGGTCCGGGAATCCATGGTCTTAGACTTCAAATGTAAGGGCAGCATGCTTCACCTGTTTTATACGGTTTGGTTGGGAATATAGTCACTAAACCTCGTTTGTCAGGACTGGTGGACTGGACTCTCACTATTATCTTAGATCCACTATAGACTGGACTCTCACTATTATGTTAGATCCACTATGGACTGGACTCTCACTATTATGTTAGATCCACTATAGACTGGACTCTCACTATTATCTTAGATCCACTATAGACTGGACTCTCACTATTATGTTAGATCCACTATGGACTGGACTCTCACACTATTATGTTAAATCCACTATGAACTGGACTCACACACTATTATGTTAGATCCACTATGGACTGGACTCTCACACTATTATGTTAGATCCACTATGGACTGGACTCTCACTATTATGTTAGATCCACTATGGACTGGACTCTCTCACTATTATGTTAGATCCACTATGGACTGGACTTTCACAATATTATGTTAGATCCACTATGGACTGGACTCTCACTATTATGTTAGATCCACTATGGACTGGACTCTCACACTATTATGTTAGATCCACTATGGACTGGACTCTCACACTATTATGTTAGATCCACTATGGACTGGACTTTCACAATATTATGTTAGATCCACTATGGACTGGACTCTCACACTATTATCTTAGATCCACTATGGACTGGACTCTCACACTATTATGTTAAATCCACTATGAACTGGACTCTCACAATATTATGTTAGATCCACTATGGACTGGACTCTCACAATATTATGTTAGATCCACTATGGACTGGACTCTCACACTATTATGTTAGATCCACTATGGACTGGACTCTCACTCTATTATGTTAGATCCACTATGGACTGGACTCTCACACTATTATGTTAGATCCACTATGGACTGGACTTTCACACTATTATGTTACATCCACTATGGACTGGAAATTCACAATTTTATGCTAGATCCACTCTACGTCCATTGAACCGGTCGCCCTAGGGGGTGGGGTTAGGGTTAGGGTTAGGGTTAGGGTTGGGGTTGGGTTTAGGGTTAGGGTTAGGGATAGGGATTAGGATTAGGGTTAGGGTTAGGGTTAGGGTTAGGGTCAGGGTTAGGGTTAGGGTTGGGGTTGAGGTTGGGGTTAGGGTTAGGGTTAGGGTTAGGGTTAGGGTTAGGGTTAGGGTTAGGGTTAGGGTTATTGTTAGGGTTAGGGTTAGGGTTAGGGTTAGGGTTAGGGTTATTGTTAGGGTTAGGGTTGGGGTCAGGGTTAAGGTTTAGATTAGGGTTAGGGATAGTGTCCTCTCCAAGGTTTCTCGTTGTCCCATTGGGTTGAGTTTTTCCTTGCCCTGATGTGGGATCCGAACCGAGGATGTCGTTGTGGCTTGTGCAGCCTTTTGAGACACTCATGATTTAGGGCTATATAAGTGATAGTGTTGTCCCGATACCAACATTTTGGTACCGGTACCAAAAATATTTTGATACTTTTCGGTACTTTTCGAAATAAAAGGCACCACAAAAAATGGCATAATTGGCTTCATTTTAACAAAAAAATCTAAGGGTACATGAAACATATGTTTATTATTGTAATTTAGTCCTTAAATAAAATAGTGAACTTGTGAAATAGTTCCCAATTAGCCTGCTCACCTGTGGGATGTTCCAAACAAATGTTTGAAGAGCATTCCTCAACTTTATCAGTCTTTTTTTGCCACTTTTACCAGGTTTTTTTAAAACACGTCGCAGGCACCAAATTCCAAACGAGCCAATATTTGCAGTTCAAACATGAAATATCTCGTCTTTGCAGTCTATTCAATTGCATATAAGTTGAAAAGGATTTGCAAATGATTGTACTCTATTTTTTATTTGTCATTTATCAACTTTCTCAGTCTTTTTTTGCCACTTTTACCAGGTTTTTTTCAAACACGTCACAGGCACCAAATTCCAAACGAGCCAATATTTGCAGTTGAAACATGAAATATCTCGTCTTTGCAGTCTATTCAATTGCATATAAGTTGAAAAGGATTTACAAATTATTGTACTCTATTTTTTCATTTACCATTCATCAACTTTCTCAGTCTTTTTTTGCCACTTGTGCCAGCTTTTTTGAAACACGTCGCAGGCACCAAATTCCAAATGAGCCAATATTTGCAGTTCAAACATGAAATATCTCATCTTTGCAGTCTATTTAATTGCTTATTATTTACCATTTATCAACTTTCTCAGTCTTTTTTGCCACTTGTGCCAGCTTTTTTTTTAATACGTCGCAGGCACCAAATTCCAAACGAGCCAATATTTGCAGTTCAAACATGAAATATCTCGTGTTTGCAGTCTTTTTAATTGCATATAAATTGAACAGGATTTGCAAATGATAGCATTCTGTTTTTTATTTACCATTTATCAACTTTTTCAGTCTTTTTTAACCACTTGTGCCAGCTTTTTTTAAAACACGTCACAGGCACCAAATTCCAAACGAGCCAATATTTGCAGTTCAAACATGAAATATCTCGTCTTTGCAGTCTATTCAATTGCATATAAGTTGAAAAGGATTTACAAATTGTTGTACTCTATTTTTTTATTTACCATTTATCAACTTTCTCAGTCTTTTTTTGCAACTTGTGCCAGCTTTTTTTAAAACACGTCGCAGGCACCAAATTCCAAACGAGCCAATATTTGCAGTTCAAACATGAAATATCTCGTCTTTGCAGTCTATTCAATTGCATATAAGTTGAAAAGGATTTGCAAATGAAATTATTCTGTTTTTTATTTACCATTTATCAACTTTCTCAGTCTTTTTTTGCAACTTGTGCCAGCTTTTTTTTAAACACGTCGCAGGCACCAAATTCCAAACGAGCCAATATTTGCAGTTGAAACATGAAATATCTCGTCTTTGCAGTCTATTCAATTGCATATAAGTTGAAAAGGATTTGCAAATTATTGTACTGTATTTTTTTATTTACAATTTATCAACTTTCTCAGTCTTTTTTAACCACTTGTGCCAGCTTTTTTGAAAACACGTCGCAGGCACCAAATTCCAAACGAGCCAATATTTTCAGTTCAAACATGAAATATCTCATTTTTGCAGTTTATTAAATTGAATATAAGTTGAATAGGATTTACAAATTATTGTACTCTATTTTTTTATTTACCATTTATCAACTTTCTCAGTCTTTTTTAACCACTTGTGCCAGCTTTTTTTAAAACACGTCGCAGTCACCAAATTCCAAACGAGCCAATATTTGCAGTTCAAACATGAAATATCTCGTCTTTGCAGTCTATTCAATTGCATATAAGTTGAAAAGGATTTACAAATTGTTGTACTCTATTTTTTTATTTACCATTTATCAACTTTCTCAGTCTTTTTTTGCAACTTGTGCCAGCTTTTTTTTAAACACGTCGCAGGCACCAAATTCCAAACGAGCCAATATTTGCAGTTCAAACATGAAATATCTCGTCTTTGCAGTCTATTCAATTGCATATAAGTTGAAAAGGATTTGCAAATGAAATTATTCTGTTTTTTATTTACCATTTATCAACTTTCTCAGTCTTTTTTTGCAACTTGTGCCAGCTTTTTTTTAAACACGTCGCAGGCACCAAATTCCAAACGAGCCAATATTTGCAGTTCAAACATGAAATATCTCGTCTTTGCAGTCTATTCAATTGAATATAAGTTGAAAAGGATTTACAAATTATTGTACTCTATTTTTTCATTTACCATTTATTAACTTTCTCAGTCTTTTTTTGCCACTTGTGCCAGCTTTTTTTGAAACACGTCGCAGGCACCAAATTCCAAACGAGCCAATATTTGCAGTTCAAACATGAAATATCTCGTCTTTGCAGTCTTTTCAATTGAATATAAGTTGAAAAGGATTTACAAATTATTGTACTCTATTTTTCCATTTACCATTTATCAACTTTCTCAGTCTTTTTTTGCCACTTTTACCAGGTTTTTTTGAAACAAGTCGCAGGCACCAAATTCCAAACGAGCCAATATTTGCAGTTCAAACATGAAATATCTCGTCTTTGCAGTCTATTCAATTGCATATAAGTTGAAAAGGATTTGCAAATGATTGTACTCTGGGTTTTTTTTGTCATTTATCAACTTTCTTAGTCTTTTTTAACCACTTGTGCCAGCTTTTTTTTCAAACACGTCGCAGGCACCAAATTCCAAACGAGCCAATATTTGCAGTTCAAACATGAAATATCTCGTCTTTGCAGTCCATTTAATTGCATATAAGTTGAAAAGGTTTTGCAAATGATATTATTCTCTTTTTTATTTACCATTTATCAACTTTCTCAGTCTTTTTTAACCACTTGTGTCAGCTTTTTTTGAAACACGTTGCAGGCACCAAATTCCAAACGAGCCAATATTTGCAGTTGAAACATGAAATATCTCGTTTTTGCAGTCAATTCAATTGAAAATAAGTTGAAAAGAATTTACAAATTATTGTACTCTATTTTTTTATTTACCATTTATCAAATTTCTCAGTCTTTTTTAACCACTTGTGCCAGCTTTTTTTTAAACACGTCGCAGACACCAAATTCCAAACGAGCCAATATTTGCAGTTCAAACATGAAATATCTCATCTTTGCAGTCTATTCAATTGCATATAAGTTGAAAAGGATTTGCAAATGATTATATCCTCTTTTTATTTACCAACTGGACTCCTTTTGGGTGTAGGGTGCACAGAAAAGGTGTGTATTGTTATTTTCGCATAAGCAGTCTCTTTTTAGTTTAAAGTGCAGTTTTCCTTTACGAGTTGACCGGTTAGTTTTAGCAAGGCGTCAGCTGATCCGTCATAATGTGTACATGTACGTGACAGGCCTTTGTCTTCATGCGGGAAGTTGCTAGTTGTATTCCCAGCGGCGCGCTTGCTCTCCCAGGCATCAAACACGACTGTTTAATGTACACTCACGCCCCATCGACCTTGTCCTCCATTACAATTCCTCTCTCCCGTCTCATGCACACTTTACCTCAGGCCCCATGCTGGCCGCCGCTATTTATTGAATACATCTTTTTACTCGCCCCCATTTTTCCACCTGAGCTGGCGCTTGCAACTTTGATGGCGGCCGGCTTTCTTTTTGGCCGCGCACGCATTCACGCTCCGGCGCTCGGAGGCTGAAATGAAGCATCCCAGGAACATTTTGGACTTGTTCTTCTGTTTATATTATTTAAGGAGTGGCCTCCCACTCTCCTCCCCTCATGAAAAAATAACAACAAGTTCAATGGTGGACCACCTGCTGTGAGGAGGGCTATGTAAACAGCCACCTGATCGGGGAAACCATCTATTATTTAAAGACTCTTTTCTTCTGATAACATCCACCTTTTGGTGGCCCTGCACTGCAAAAAAATGACATCTAAATAAGATGAAATATCTTAAATAAGGGCGATACTTGCTTATTTTCTGTCTGATAAAATAATTATTCTCACGAAACCATTTTTATTTTAAGAGTGTTTTAAGGGTTTTGGTCCTAAATGATCTCAATCAATCCAATCCACTTTGTTTATATAGCACATTTAAACAAAAAAAAAAAAAAAAAAAAAAAAAATCAACAACAAAAAAATAATAAAGGTTTCCAAAGTGCTGCACAACAATATTAAAAACAATATCAAAATATGTATGCTTAGCTCCACCAATGACTGAATGAAAACAAAAAAATAAATAAATATTAGAGATGTCCGATAATATCGGTCTGCCGATATTATCGGCCGATAAATGCGTTAAAATGTAATATCGGATACATTTAATAAAGTCAAAATACAAAGTAAGGCAACAAGAGAAGTATCCTACACTTCTCTTTTGTAAAGTAAATCTAAACAGCCGATATGCTGTTTAGATTAAATAATAAATAATAAATAATAAATAATAAATAAAAAAATGTAATATCGGAAATTATCGGTATCGGTTTTTTT
The DNA here is from genome assembly GCF_033978785.1 of Entelurus aequoreus. NCBI lineage: Eukaryota > Metazoa > Chordata > Actinopteri > Syngnathiformes > Syngnathidae > Entelurus > Entelurus aequoreus. The sequence goes on along the minus strand of NC_084745.1, from coordinate 697,110 downwards.
ATTATCAGTATTGTCTTTTCTTTTCTTTTTTTTTTTTCTTTTTTTAATTTTTTTTATTAAATCCACATAAAAAACACAAGATACACTTACAATTAGTGCACCAACCCACCCCATTTACACTCATTCACACAAAAGGGTTGTTTCTTTCTGTTATTAATATTCAGCTTCCTACATTATATATCAATATATATCAATACAGTCTGCAAGGGATACAGTCCGTAAGCACACATGATTGTGCGTGCTGCTGCTCCACTAATAATACTAACCTTTCACAGTTAATTTTACAAATTTTCATTAATTACTAGTTTATTTGTAACTGTTTTTATATTGTTTTACTTTCTTTTTTATTCAAGAAAATGTTTTTAATTTATTTATCTTATTTTTTTTTTATTTTTTTTTTTTTAAAAGTACCTTATCTTCACCATACCTGGTTGTCCAAATTAGGCATAATAATGTGTTAATTCCACGACTGTATATATCGGTTGATATCGGTATCGGTTGATATTGGTATCGGTAATTAAAGAGTTGGACAATATTGGCATATCGGATATCGGCAAAAAGCCATTATCGGACATCCCTAATAAATATAAAACCAATATAAGGACAATATAAAAATAAATATGATTAAAAACGATTTTAGTCATATTTATTAATGATTAAATAACACATATGATTAAAAACTCTCCCAACCGAGCTATACCGCTATACAGGGGCGGTATAGCTCGGTGCCAGCAACTTGAGGGTTCCAGGTTCGATCCCCGCGTCCGCCATCCTAGTCCCTGCCGTTGTGCCCTTGGGCAAGACACTTTACCCACCTGCTCCCAGTGCCACCCACACTGCTTTAAATGTAACTTAGATATTGGCTTTCACGATGTAAAAGCGCTTTGAGTCACTAGAGAAAAGCGCTATATAAATATAATTCACTTCACTTCACTTCACTTAAAGCAGGGGTGCCCAAAAAAATTGGGTTAAAAAAATGTGGCCGGGGGCCGGGCTGTATATATATATATATATATATATATATATATATATATATATATATATATATATATATATATATATATATATATATATATATATATATATATATATATATATATATATATATATATATATATATATATATACATTGTCTTTATATTCCAGTGAGTTATTCCGTTTTGTCATTTAACATCAATTAACATTGATGTTCATCAACATTTAACATTGTCACGTTATTGATGGGAAAATTCATTTTTAGACCATATGATTTGCCTGAGTGGCTAGGAGACACCGAGAGTAACAAGCGGTATAAAATGGATTAGAAAGGAAAGATAAAATTTTAAAAAAATAAAAAATACAAATAAAAATACAAATAAAAATTTAAAATAAAAATAAAAATAAAAATAAAAATAAAAATAAAAATAAAAATAAAAATAAAAATAAAAATAAAAATAAAAATAAAAATAACAATAAAAATAAAAATAAAAATAAAAATAAAAAATAAAAATAAAAATAAAAATAAAAATAAAAATAAAATAAAAATAAAATAAAAATAAAAATAAAAATAAAAATAAAAATAAAAATAAAAATAAAAATAAAAATAAAAATAAAAATAAAAATAAAAATAAAAATAAAAATAAAAATAAAAATAAAAATTAAAATAAAAATTTAAAATTTAAAATTTAAAATTTAAAATTTAAAATTTAAAATTTAAAATTTAAAATTTAAAATTTAAAATTTAAAATTTAAAATTTTAAAATTAAAATTAAAATTAAAATTAAAATTAAAATTAAAATTAAAATTAAAATTAAAATTAAAATTAAAATTAAAATTAAAATTAAAATTTAAAATTAAATTAAAATTAAAATTAAAATTAAAATTAAAATTAAAATTAAAATTAAAATTAAAATTAAATTAACACTTTTTTTTTTAACTTGGGACTTCCCGTGGGCCGGATTTTGGATGCTGGGGGGACCACTGACTTAAAGGGTAAAACCAATTAAAACAGTAAATAGAAAAAAAAAAAAAACACAGAGTACAACAGAGGACCACAGAACTCATGTAGTGTTAAAAGCCAAAGAATAAAAGTGGGTCTCAAGACGAGACTTAAAACACTCCACTGTGGGAGCAGTTTGAACAGAGAACATAGAAGGCCCCTGTCTCCCCTGGTTTTAAAAAGTCTGGTCTTGGGCACCGCGAGCTGGAGCTGGCTATATCTGGCTTGATATCGGAATTGGTAATTAAGAGTTGGACAATATCGGAATATCGGCAAAAAAGCCATTATCGGACGTCTCTAGTTTTTAGTACAAGTTTGCAGGTTTTGAGAAATGTATTGACGGGCGCATATCATTATGTCAAGATAATGGCACTAGCATTTACTTCATTTAAGAATATTTTTCAACATATTGAGCAAAAAGGTCTAATTTATTATTTTTTTCTACCAAGAATAGTGCACTTATTAGTGAGAATATACTTATTTTAAGGTATTTTTGGGGTTCATAGGGGTTAGCTAATTAGGGACCGATGTCCCTTTGGGACCGAGTACCCTATTGTATTTCTAGCGTTTTATTATTATACCGCCGCCTCTTTGAGCTGTAATTTGACCCCCTTAACATGCTTCAAAACTCACCAAATTGGACACACACATCAGGACTGGTGAAAATTGCGATCTAATCAAAAAACCAAACCCCAAAACTCAAAATTGCGCTCTAGCGCCCCCTAGGAAGAAAACACAAACAAAACTGCCTGTAACTCCCAGTAGGAATGTCGTAGAGACATGAAACAAAAACCTCTATGTAGGTCTCACTTAGACCTACATTTCATACACTGACAACCCCCAGCAAAAATTAACAGGAAGTTTGCAATTCCCCCTTCGAAACAAAAGCTGAGTAAAAACAGTCACCTTTTTTCAAACATTATCTCCTCTGAGCTCGTTTGTCGTGTCGGCTTCAAATTAGCACAAGAGAGAGATTGAACCCTTCTGATTAAAAGTTGATGAAAGAGTTTGAATTACTGCTTCGGTTTGGATTTTATGAGCCCTCAAAGTCGGTCCCGACCATCGCTGCTTGCGGCTTTAATTTGACTTGTTTTGGAAAGTCTTGACAACCAAATTTTTTTGTTCTATCGGCAGATAATTTTGCTTAGTTCAAATAAAATACCCCTCATTTTTTTTTCTTTTTTTTTTTTCTTGTTTTTGAACACTGACTTACATACAGCCTGCATGGCAGCTTTTGTGTCAACATTGCAACTTTTTCTAGTTAGATGTCACCTCATTTTACTTTTTTTAATGTTTTTATTTTTTATTTTTGCAATAGCATTTCCAGAATGTGTGGCGGGCCGGTAAACAATTAGCTGCGGGCCGCAAATGGCCCCCGGGCCGCACTTTGGACACCACTGATTTATCATCTCCACTTAAAACTCCACACCACTGCTGTTCTATTTCCTATGTAAAATAGTTGACTGTTGCTGTTATTAATAAGCACACAATTTATTTATTTTTATTTTTATGTGCAGTAGTTCAATATTTAAAAGTACATGGGTTCATTTTATTATTTTTTTAATCATCTTATCACAACTATTGACGACTCTTAAAACCCTGGCGTGTTGACGATATACATCAGGGGTCACCAACCTTTTTGAAACCAAGAGCTACTTCTTGGGTAGTGATTAATGCGAAGGGCTACCAGTTTGATACACACTTAAATAAATTGCCGAAAATAGCCAATTTGCTCAATTTACCTTTAACTCTATGTTATTATTAATAATTAATGATATTGACACTTAATTGAACGGTTTAAAAGAGGAGAAAACACGAAAAAAATGACAATAAAATTTTGAAACATAGTTTATCTTCAATTTCGACTCTTTAAAATTCAAAATTCAACCGAAAAAAAGAAGAGAAAAACTAGCTAATTCAAATCTTTTTGAAAAAATAGAAAAAATAATTTATGGAACATCATTAGTAATTTTTCCTGACTAAGATTAATTTTAGAATTTTGATGACATATTTTAAATAGGTTAAAATACAATCTGCACTTTGTTAGAATCATATAACAAATTGGACCAAGCTATATTTCTAACAAAGACAAATCATTATTTCTTCTAGATTTTCCAGAACAAAAATTTTAAAAGAAATTCAAAAGACTTTGAAATAAGATTTACATTTGATTCTACAGATTTTCTAGATTTACCAGAATAATTTTTTTGGAATTTTAATCATAATAAGTTTGAAGAAATATTTCACAAATATTTTTCGTCGAAAAAAACAGAAGCTAAAATGAAGAATTAAATCCAAATGTATTTATTATTCTTTACAATAAAAAAAATAAATGTACTTGAACATTGATTTAGATCAGGGGTCACCAATGCGGTGCCCGCGGGCACCAGGTAGCCCGTAAGGACCAGATGAGTAGCCCGCTGGCCTGTTCTAAAAATAGCTCAAATAGCATCACTTACCAGTGAGCTGCCTCTATTTTTAAAATTTTATTTATTCACTAGCAAGCTGGTCTCGCTTTGCCCGACATTTTTAATTCTAAGAGAGACAAAACTCAAATAGAATTTGAAAACCCAAGAAAATATTTTAAAGACTTGGTCTTCACTTGTTTAAATAAATTCATTATTTTTTTTACTTTGCCTCTTATAACTTTCAGAAAGACAATTTTAGAGAAAAAATACAACCTTAAAAATGATTTTAGGATTTTTAAACACATATACCTATTTACCTTTTAAATTCCTTCCTCTTCTTTCCTGACAATCTAAATCAATGTTCAAGTAATTTATTTATTTTTTATTGTAAAGAATAATAAATAAATTTGTATTTAATTCTTCATTTTAGCTTCTGTTTTTTCGACGAAAAATATTTGTGAAATATTTCTTCAAACTTATTATGATTAAAATTCCAAAAAATTATTCTGGCAAATCTAGAAAATCTGTAGAATCAAATCTAAATCTTATTCAAAGTCTTTTGAATTTCTTTAAAATTTTTGTTCTGGAAAATCTAGAAGAAATAATGATTTGACTTTGTTAGAAATATAGCTTGGTCCAATTTGTTATATATTCTAACAAAGTGCAGATTGGATTTTAACCTATTTAAAATATGTCATCAAAATTCTAAAATTAATCTTAGTCAGGAAAAATTACTAATGATGTTCCATAGATTATTTTTTCTATTTTTTCAAAAAGATTGGAATTAGCTAGTTTTTCTCTTCTTTTTTTCGGTTGAATTTTGAATTTTAAAGAGTCGGATTTGAAGATAAACTATGTTTCAAAATTGTATTGTCATTTTTTTCGTGTTTTCTCCTCTTTTAAACCGTTCAATTAAGTGTCAATATCATTAATTATTAATAATAACATAGAGTTAAAGGTAAATTGAGCAAATTGGCTATTTCTGGCAATTTATTTAAGTGTGTATCAAACTGGTAGCCCTTCGCATTAATCACTACCCAAGAAGTAGCTCTTGCTTTCAAAAAGGTTGGTGACCCCTGATTTAGATTGTCAGGAAAGAATTTAAAAGGTAAAAAGGTATATGTGTTTAAAAATCCTAAAATCATTTTGAAGGTTGGATTTTTTCTCTAAAATTGTCTTTCTGAAAGTTATAAGAGGCAAAGTAAAAAAAATTATGAATTTATTTAAAGAAGTGAAGACCAAGTCTTTAAAATATTTTCTTGGGTTTTCAAATTCTATTTGAGTTTTGTCTCTCTTAGAATTAAAAATGTCGGGCAAAGCGAGACCAGCTTGCTAGTAAATAAATACAATTAAAAAAATAGAGGCAGCTCACTGGTAAGTGCTGCTATTTGAGCTATTTTTAGAACAGGCCAGCGGGCTACTCATCTGGTCCTTACGGGCTACCTGGTGCCCGCGGGCACCGCGTTGGTGACCCCTGATCTACATCCACACACTCCCGAGTATTGACTCCTGCTTCCATCCGGCGCTTATCTTCTTAGCAGTTTTTTTTTTTGTTTTTTTGGAGGTGGGCCGGCAGGGGTTAGCCTGAGCAGCCAATCAGGGAGGGAGGCGGCAGAGCACAGTTTGGGGTGGCGCCACACCTCGCCGCTAATTCCAGGGTAAAGCCGAAACGCCCGACAGGGGGACGCGGCGTCGCCACGGCAACAGATGACGGCGGCCCTGAAATAATCAGCGGTCCCTGACCCCGGCACTCTCCAGCCAGCGTGGGACAAATATGACCTTTGTGCTCGCCTGAAACACGACATTCCGTGCGGGCTTGACAAAAAAAAAAGGCGGACAATGGCGTCTCTTTGGAGTATTTCTGTTTCAGACACTCAGATAAAACGTTATTTTTTCTCCCCCCCCCCCCCCCCCCCCTGTTCTGAGTCTGCGAGAATGCGAGGGAAAATGGCGAGCGGGTCCATCAGGCGAGATGGAAAACATCGGCTATTTTCCCGGCCATCATTTTTTTTTTTTTTTGGATGAGAGAACAATGGCGTCCGTATCAAACATTTGAAATGATGCTTGAAATACCACTCGCTTGACTTTGATGTCACAGGCAATTAAATCCAACCTTACCCCCTTGCTCCGGCGTTAATAACAGCAATCTGGCCGGGGCCCGCCGCCTAATTAATATGTGCTATTTGTCACTTTGCCTTGACACATGTATGTCAAAGTCGGGGGGGTGGGAAGCCGGAGAGGGATTGGGGGGGGCGTTCAAGTACTGTATGCTGCCTTTTGTGGCAAAGGTAACGCTCCTCGCTGCTTGGCAACCGTGCAGGTGTGGCGCCACTCCACCGGTCGTACCTTTTGTAATCATTGTCCTAGTGCGGTTGTTCCCCAATAAGAATGATGTAAGTGTCTATATTAGCTATATTAGCCTACTATCAAAATGACTTTAAAAAGTCTTATATAAGTGTTATAATGAAGGCAACACATGATGTAAGTGTCTATATTAGCTATATTAGCCTACTATCAAAATGACTTTAAAAAGTCTTATATACGTGTTATAATGAAGACAACACATGATGAGAGTGTTTGTATTAGCTAGACTAGCCTACTATCAAAATGACTTTAAAAGTCTTATATAAGTGTTATAATGAAGGCAACACATGATGTAAGTGTCTATATTAGCCTACTATCAAAATGACTTTAAAAGTCTTGTATAAGTGTTATAATGAAGACAACACATGATGTAAGTGTCTATATTAGCTATATTAGCCTACTATCAAAATGATTTTAAAAGTCTTATATAAGTGTTATAATGAAGGCAACACATGATGTAAGTGTCTATATTAGCCTACTATCAAAATGACTTTAAAAGTCTTATATAAGTGTTATAATGAAGACAATACATGATGTAAGTGTCTATAATAGCCTACTATCAAAATGACTTTAAAAAGTCTTATATACGTGTTATAATGAAGACAACACATGATGTAAGTGTCTATATTAGCCTACTATCAAAATGACTTTAAAAGTCTTATATAAGTGTTATAATGAAGACAACACATGATGTAAGTGTCTATATGAGCCTACTATCAAAATGACTTTAAAAAGTCTTATATACGTGTTATAATGAAGGCAACACATTTTGTAAGTGTCTATATTAGTTATATTAGTCTACTATCAAAATGACTTTAAAAAGTCTTATATACGTGTTATAATGAAGACAACACATCATGTAAGTGTCTATATTAGCCTACTATCAAAATGACTTTAAAAGTCGTATATAAGTGTTATAATGAAGACAACACATGACGTAAGTGTCTATATTAGCCTACTATCAAAATGACTTTAAAAAGTCTTATATACGTGTTATAATGAAGGCAACACATGATGTAAGTGTCTATATTAGTTATATTAGTCTACTATCAAAATGACTTTAAAAGTCTTATATAAGTGTTATAATGAAGACAACACATGATGAAAGTGTTTATATTAGCTAGACTAGCCTACTATCAAAATTACTTTAAAAGTCTTATATAAGTGTTATAATGAAGGCAACACATGATGTAAGTGTCTATATTAGCCTACTATCAAAATGACTTTAAAAGTCTTATATAAGTGTTATAATGAAGACAACACATGATGAAAGTGTCTATATTAGCTATATTAGCCTACTATCAAAACGACTTTAAAAGTCTTATATAAGTGTTATAATGAAAGCAACACATTTTGTAAGTGTCTATATTAGCCTACTATAAAAAATGACTTTAAAAGTCTTATACAGGTATAAGTGTTATAATGAAGACAACACACGATGTAAGTGTCTATATTAGCCTACTATCAAAATGATTTTAAAAGTCTTATATAAGTGTTATAATGAAGGCAACACATGATGTAAGTGTCTATATTAGCCTACTATAAAAAATGACTAAAAGTCTTATGTAAGTGTTATAATGAAGACAACACATGATGTAAGTGTCTATATTAGCTATATTAGCCTACTATCAAAACGACTTTAAAAGTCTTATATAAGTGTCTTAATGAAGACAACACATGATGTAAGTGTCTATATTAGCCTACTCTCAAAATTGCTTCAAAAGTCTTATATACGTATTATAATGAAGACAACACATGATGTAAGTGTCTATATTAGCTATATTAGCCTACTATCAAAACGACTTTAAAAGTCTTATATAAGTGTTATAATGAAGACAACACATGACGTAAGTGTCTATATTAGCTATATTAGCCTACTATCAAAATGACTTTAAAAGTCTTATATAAGTGTCTTAATGAAGACAACACATGATGTAAGTGTCTATATTAGCCTACTATCAAAATTGCTTCAAAAGTCTTATATAAGTATTATAATGAAGACAACACATGATGTAAGTGTCTATATTAGCTATATTAGCCTACTATCAAAATGACTTTAAAAGTCTTATATAAAAGTTATAATGAAGGCAACACATTATGTAAGTGTCTATATTAGCTATATTAGCCTAATATCAAAATGACTTTAAAAGTCGTATATAAGTGTTATAATGAAGGCAACACATTATGTAAGTGTTTATATTAGCTAGACTAGCCTACTATCAAAATTACTTTAAAAGTCTTATATAAGTGTTATAATGAAGGCAACACACGATGTAAGTGTCTATATTAGCCTACTATAAAACTGACTTTAAAAGTCTTATATAATTGTTATAATGAAGACAACACATGACGTAAGTGTCTATATTAGCTATATTAGCCTACTATCAAAACGACTTTAAAAGTCTTATATAAGTGTCTTAATGAAGACAACACATGATGTAAGTGTCTATATTAGCCTACTCTCAAAATTGCTTCAAAAGTCTTATATAAGTGTTATAATGAAGGCAACACACGATGTAAGTGTCTATATTAGCCTACTATAAAACTGACTTTAAAAGTCTTATATAATTGTTATAATGAAGACAACACATGACGTAAGTGTCTATATTAGCTATATTAGCCTACTATCAAAATGACTTTAAAAGTCTTATATAAGTGTTATAATGAAGACAACACATGATGAAAGTGTCTATATTGGCCTACTATCAAAATGACTTTAAAAGTCTTATATAAGTGTTATAATGAAGACAACACATGATGAAAGTGTCTATATTAGCCTACTATCAAAATGACTTTAAAAGTCTTATATAAGTGTTATAATGAAGGCAACACACGATGTAAGTGTCTATATTAGCCTACTATAAAACTGACTTTAAACGTCTTATATAAGTGTTATACTGAAGACAACACATGACGTAAGTGTCTACATTAGCTATTTTAGCCTACTATCAAAATGACTTTAAAAGTCTTATATAAGTGTTATAATGAAGACAACCCATGATGAAAGTGTTTATATTAGCTAGACTAGCCTACTATCAAAATAACTTTAAAAGTCTTATATAAGTGTTATAATGAAGGCAACACATGATGTAAGTGTCTATATTAGCTATATTAGCCTACTATCAAAATGACTTTAAAAGTCTTATATAAGTGTTATAATGAAGACAACCCATGATGAAAATGTTTTTATTAGCTAGACTAGCCTACTATCAAAATGACTTTAAAAGTCTTATGTAAGTGTTATAATGAAGGCAACACATGATGTAAGTGTCTATATTAGCTATATTAGCCTACTACCAAATTACTTTAAAAGTCTTATATAAGTGTTATAATGAAGACAACACATGATGTAAGTGTCTATATTAGTCTACTATCAAAATGACTTTAAAAAGTCTTATATACGTGTTATAATGAAGATAACACATGATGTAAGTGTCTATATTAGCCTACTATCAAAATGACTTTAAAAGTCTTATATAAGTGTTATAATGAAGACAACACATGATGTAAGTGTCTATATTAGTCTACTATCAAAATGACTTTAAAAAGTCTTATATAAGTGTTATAATGAAGATAACACATGATGTAAGTGTCTATATTAGCCTACTATCAAAATGACTTTAAAAGTCTTATATAAGTGTTATAATGAAGGCAACACACGATGTAAGTGTCTATATTAGCCTACTATAAAAATGACTTTAAAAGTCTTATATAAGTGTTATAATGAAGACAACACATGACGTAAGTGTCTATATTAGCTATATTAGCCTACTATCAAAATGACTTTAAAAGTCTTATATAAGTGTTATAATGAAGACAACACATGATGAAAGTGTCTATATTAGCCTACTATCAAAATGACTTTAAAAAGTCTTATATAAGTGTTATAATGAAGGCAACACATGATGTAAGTGTCTATATTAGCCTACTGTAAAAAAAAACTTTAAAAGTCTTATATAAGTGTTATAATGAAGACAACACATGATGTAAGTGTCTATATTAGCTATATTAGCCTACTATCAAAAGGACTTTAAAAGTCTTATATAACTGTTACAATGAAGGCAACACATTATGTAAGTGTCTATATTAGCTATATTAGCCTACTATCAAACTGACAACATTACATGTTGTGTAGAACCCAAGGAAGTGCTTTAGAAAACATGGTCAGACCCGTTTAAAGGGTTTTCGGATCACACAACGTGATCTCTACAGGCTCCGTGCTGAAACCTCTACTCGAGCTCTGACCGGTGGAAGACAAACATTTGAGGTGCCACAAGCTGTTCAAGCTAACAACGTCAGCAGCTTTCAGCCGGCTGCTTAGCAACAATGAAACACACTTTGCTCCTCTGGACGCTCGGGCTCACCGACACCACTTCCTGGGAACAGACGACATTAGAGACACTTTGGACGACATTAGAGACACTTTGCTCCTCTGGACGCTCGGGCTCACCGACACCACTTCCTGGGAACAGACGACATTAGAGAGCTGATGTAAGATAGTATAATTATGACGGAGACAACGTAAGACTTCAATCATCCGGGCAGTTAGACACCAAAGGTCAGCAATCAAATATAGAATGTCCACACCCACAGGACGGCGGCTTGAGAAGGGAGCTTTGCGAGGAAATGAAGAAGCAATGAAGTCTCAGAGACAGGACACAAACGTCCTGCGAGAGGAGAATTCAGCCGTGCACCAACAAATTAAGTCCCTGCAACAAGGCAACACCAAATCTGAAGAATATCAAAGATGAGATGGATCAGAATGCGTGAATGAATGATGTGGTAGGACTGGACTCCGCATCAACCGCCAGATCCTGCGCCGGAGCAGTTGGCAACAGAGGAGAACCCGATGAAATGGATGCCGCGTCAGCGGAGCAACAAGCGGTTACATTTCTACAACCAAAGGAAGTTGGTTTTGATCTTAACACCGTCGACCATACTTGCCAACCTTGAGACCTTTGAATTCGGGAGGTTGAGGTGGGCGGGGGCGGGGTTAAGGGGGAAGGAGTATATTTATAGCTAGAATTCACTGAAATTCAAGTATTTCCTATATATATACTGTATATAGTACAGTACACAGTAATGACAACACAGTTGTTCTACTAACTCTACTGTACTTGCTGCTTCCATCCATCCATCTTCTTCCGCTTATCCGAGGTCGGGTCGCGGGGGCAGTAGCCTAGACTTCCCTCTCCCCAGCCACTTCGTCCAGCTCTTCCCGGGGGATCCCGAGGCGTTCCCAGGCCAGCCGGGAGACATAGTCTTCCCAACGTGTCCTGGGTCTTCCCCGTGGCCTCCTACCAGTCGGACGTGCCCTAAACACCTCCCTAGGGAGGCGTTCCGGTGGCATCCTGACCAGATGCCCGAACCACCTCATCTGGCTCCTCGCCATGTGGAGGAGCAACGGCTTTACTTTGAGCTCCCCCCCGGATGGCAGAGCTTCTCACCCTATCTCTAAGGGAGAGACCCGCCACCCGGCGGAGGAAACTCATTTGGGCCGCTTATACCCGTGGTCTTGTCCTTTCAGTCATAACCCAAAGCTCATGACCATAGGTGAGGATGGGAACGTAGATCGACCGGTAAATTGAGAGCTTTGCCTTCCGGCTCAGCTCCTTCTTCACCACAACGGATCGATACAGCGTCCGCATTAATGAAGACGCCGCACCGATCCGCCTGTCGATCTCACCATCCACTCTTCCCTCACTCGTGAACAAGACTCCGAGGTACTTGAACTCCTCCACTTGGGGCAGGGTCTCCTCCGCAACCCGGACATGGCACTCGCCCGGAAAAGGGTGGAGTACTTGCTGCTTACTTAAAAACAATAAATAACACTTACCTTTCACTATTTGAGTAGCCTTTGTTCTGCCATTTGAGTACTGCGAAGCGATCTCTGAATCCGGGAACATATCCTTCACGGATTTGTTGAAAACTTTCGCAAATGAGAACGGGATGTTGCTTGCAGCTATCAGCATAGCCATCTTTGTCTCGGCATATGTTACACCCTCGGGTCTCCATTTAGCAAGGTGGTCCATAGTACTGCGTTGCCGCCGCTTTGTGGTTCTCTGGACCGTTCATGAGTGACTATGTCCGTTCGGCCACCGTGTTCAATGGAGAAGTCTGATCTACGAAATTTGCAGGCAGCATACCCCTTCCCCTTCGAGGTGTCCGGGATGAACTGAGATTATTGTTTCCAATCATTTCGGAACTTGCAAGCGTACTTCTTCTTCCTACTCGTCGTCGCCATGACTGTCTCTTCTTCGTTCTTCTGCGTCGTCTCTGTTATGTTTTTGGATATTACTACTTGCCGTAGTTTTGAAGCAATGCATGATGGGAATCCTGGATGTTGTGTGTCAGTGTATTAACGTGCCGGCCGGAATGAACACACGCTGAGAAATAGCTCCGTGCCTGCCTACTTTATGGGTTATAGATAAACCTATGGATAACGGAGACATATATAATAGTCTCCTTTTCAGGTTGTAGAGGACGCTAAAGGCAGTGCCTTTAAGGCATGCCCCCAATATTGTTGTCCGGCTGGAAATCGGGAGAATTTCGGGAGAATGGTTGCACCGGGAGATTTTCGGGAGAGGCACTGAAATTCGGGAGTCTCCCGGAAAACTCGGGAGGGTTGGCACGAATGAATGATGTGATTGCGAATGGACGCCGCATCATTCCCAGATCCTACGCTGGTTGGGGGCGTGGTTATTTACAGCTAGAATTCACCAACTCGAGTATTTCATATATATTTCATATATATCATACTTGCCAACCCTCCCGTTTTTAGCGGAGAATCCCGGTATTCAGCGCCCTCTCCCGACAACCTCCCGGCAGAGATTTTCTCCCGACAAACTCCCGGTAATCAGCCGGAGCTGGAGGCCACGCCCCCTCCAGCTCAATGCGGACCTGAGACTGAGTGGGGACAGCCTGTTCTCACGTCCGCTTTCCCACAATATAAACAGCTTGCCTGCCCAATGAACGGAGAAGTTAAACAGGACAATACAGCCATCTAATGGATAGCCACCGGAACACGGAAATTCAAGTTTTATTTTATTTTTTCTATGTAAATAAAATAAATATATATATATATATATATATATATATATATATATATATATATATATATATATATATATATATATATATATATATATATATATATATATATATATATATATATATATATATATATATATATTTATATATATATATATATATATATATATATATATATATATATATATATATATATATATAGCTAGAATTAATTGAAAGTCAAGTATTTCATACATATATATATATATATATATATATATATATATATATATATATATATATATATATATATATATATATATATATATATATATATATATATATATATATATATATATATATATATATATATATATATATATATATATATGTATGAAATATATATGAAATACTCGAGTTGGTGAATTCTAGCTGTAAATAACCACACCCAAACCACGCCCCCAACCACCCCACCCCCGAGCAAGCCCCCCCACCCCCTACCCCCCACCTCCCGATATTAGAGGTCTCAGGTTGGCAAGTATGTATATATATATATATGAAATACTTGACTTTCAGTGAATTCTAGCTATATATATACATATATATATATATATATATATATATATATATATATATATATATATATATATATATATATATATATATATATATATATATATATATGAAATATATATGAAATACTCGAGTGGGTGAATTCTAGCTGTAAATAACCACACCCCCAACCACGCCCCCAACCACCCCACCCCCGACCAAGCCCCCCCACCCCCTACCCCCCACCTCCCGATATTAGAGGTCTCAAGGTTGGCAAGTATGTATATGTATATATATATATATATATATATGAAATACTTGACTTTCAGTGAATTTTAGCTATATATATATATATATATATATATATATATATATATATATATATATATATTTATATATATATATATATATATATATATATATATATATATATATATATATATATATATATATCGGTCTTAATTATATATATATATATATATATCGGTCTTAATTAGAATATCCAAAAAATAGTGCTCGATACCATGGTAGAGCGTAATATGTATGTGTGGGAAAAAAATCACAAGACTATTTCATCTCTACAGGCCTGTTTCATGAGGGATTTCCTCAATCCTCAGGAGAAAATCTCCTGAGGATTGAGGAAATCCCTCATGAAACAGGCCTGTAGAGATGAAATAGTCTTGTGATTTTTTTCCCACACATACATATATATATATATATATATATATATATATATATATATATATATATATATATATATATATATATATATATATATATATATATATATATATATATATATATATATATATATATACATATATATATATATATATATATATATATATATATATATATATATATATATATATATATATATATATATATACATATATATATATATATATATATATATATATATATTTATTTATTTATTTTATTTATATAGAAAAAAAATAAAAATACTTGAATTTCAGTGTTCCGTTGGCTATCCATTAGATGGCAGTATTGTCCTGTTTAACTTCTCCGTTCATTGGGCAGGCAAGCTGTTTATATTGTGGGAAAGCGGACGTGAGAACAGGCTGTCCCCGCTCAGTCTCAGGTCCGCATTGAGCTGGAGGGGGCGTGGCCTCCAGCTCCGGTTGAATACCGGGAGTTTGTCGGGAGAAAATCTCTGCCGGGAGGTTGTCGGGAGAGGCGCTGAATACCGGGATTCTCCCGCTTAAAACGTGAGGGTTGGCAAGTATGCTCTAATCCTTCACTCTCACTTTCCTCATCCACAAATCTTTCATCCTCGCTCAAATTAATGGGGAAATCGTGGCTTTCTCGGTCCGAATCGCTCTCGCTGCTGGTGGCCATGATTGTAAACAATGTGCAGATGTGAGGAGCTCCACAGCTTGTGACGTCACGCTACTTCCGGTACAGGCAAGGCTTTTTTTTTATCGGCGACCAAAAGTTGCGACCTTTATCGTCGATGTTTTCTAATAAATCCTTTCAGCAAAAACATGGCAATATCGCGAAATGATCAAAGTACGACACATAGAATGGACCTGCTATCCCCGTTTAAATAAGAAAATCTCATTTCAGTAGGCCTTAAACTGAAAGCCACTACTAGCGACCACGCAGTCTGATAGTTTATATATCAATGATGAAATCTTAACATTGCAACACATGCCAATACGGCCGGGTTAACTTATAAAGTGACATTTTAAATTTCCCGCTAAACTTCCGGTTGAAGACGTCTATGTATGATGACGTATGCGCGTGACGTCAATCGTTGAAACGGAAGTATTTGGACTCCATTGAATCCAATACAAAAAAGCTCTGTTTTCATCTCAAAATTCCACAGTATTCTGGACATCTGTGTTGGTGAATCTTTTGCAATTTGTTTAATGAACAATGGAGACTGCAAAGAAGAAAGCTGTAGGTGGGATCGGTGTATTAGCGGCTGGCTGCAGCAACACAACCAGGAGGACTTTGACTTGGATAGCAGACGCGCTAGCCGACGCTAGCCGCCGACTGCACGGATAATCGGGTGAAGTCCTTCGTCCTTCCGTCGATCGCTGTAACGCAGGTGAGCACGGCTGGCGTAGGTGGAGCGCTAATGTTTTTATCATAGCTCTGTGAGGTCCCGTTGCTAAGTTAGCCTCAATGGCGTCGTTAGCAACAGCATTGTTAAGCTTCACCAAGCTGGGATTTATTAACCGTGTATTTACATGTCCACGGTTTAATAGTATTGTTGATCTTCTGTCTATCCTTCCAGTCAGGGGTTTATTCATTTTGTTTCAATCTGCATTTGAGCCCGATGCTATCACGTTAGCTCCGTAGCTAAAGAGCTTCGCCGATGCATTGTCGTGGAGATAAAAGTCACTGTGAATGTCCATTTCGCGTTCTCGACTCTCATTTTCAAGAGGATATAACATCCGAGGTGGTTTAAAATACAAATCCGTGATCCACAATAGAAAAAGGAGAAAGTGTGGAATCCAATGAGCCAGCTTGTACCTAAGTTGCGGTCAGAGCGAAAAAAGATACGTCCTGCACTGCACTCTAGTCCTTCACTCTCACTTTCCTCATCCACAAATGTTTCATCCTCGCTCAAATCAATGGGGTAATCGTCGCTTTCTCGGTCCGAATCTCTCTCGCTGCATTGTAAACAACGGGGAAATGTGAGGAGTCCTTCCTCCGGGGTCGTCACGCTACTTCCTGGTACAGGCAAGGCTTTTTTTTTTATCAGCGACCAAAAGTTGCGACCTTTATCGTCGATGTTCTCTACTAAATCCTTCCAGCAAAAATATGGCGATATCGCGAAATGATCCAAGTATGACACATAGAATGGATCTGCTAGCCTTTAACACCGTCGACCATACTTAGGAAATGCCCTGTGGGACATCACAGGTAACATGACCAAACTTTCTTGTTCTCGTCAAAAGTCTAGCAGCCAGTTGCCCCGTCAGGGTCGGCGCTCCGAGTGTGACCGACCAATGAGCCTGGTTTTGTTCGTGGTTATACGACCGTCACAACTGGCAAGTCCTTCCCAGTCCGAGGATCACTTATTTGACCAAAAGCCATCCTTCACACTGGAGCCGCATGCCGCCAGCCTCTCGCGTACGCGAGGGGAGCAGTTTTATTGGCTGACCAGCCTAATGGAGTATGTCAAGTACTTGCACTCACACGGAAGGAGTCAATTCATTAGCATAACTCCACCGGAGAAGGTGTGGCCCGGCTACTCGCCGCCACTTTCTGCTAAATTAATCATTTTGCCACACAATTAATTACACTTATGACAATTTCGAGCGCCTGCCGCCCCCACCTAGCGGCGCCCGGGCTCTCCGCCGCCACGCTCCAGTGTGGGCGCATCCCCGCCATGGAGGGAACACCTTACACAGACACTGCGCGCCTAGGGCGGAATAAAATTAATATTTTCTTTCCCATCTGGTGGAATCAGCAGAATTAATGAGGGAAGGAGGCCCGTAGCGACGCTTGAGCAAGGCTTCAATCTGCCTCTATGCTGCTTGATGCAAACTGCAAAGGCTTGGAACGTTTTTTTGGGGGGGAGGGAGGGGAGGGACAGTACTGTAGGCAACAAAAGACACGAGTAATGTATGTACTCTATGTCTATATACCAGGGGTGTAACGGTACGTGTATTTGTATTGAACCGTTTCGGTACGGGGGTTCCGGTTCTGTTCGGAGGTGTACCGAACGAGTTTCCACACGGATGTATTAAAGGCCTACTGGAATAAAAAATGGTTTATTTAAACGGGGATAGCAGATCCATTCTATGTGTCATACTTGATCATTTCGCGATATCGCCATATTTTTGCTGAAAGGACATCGACGATAAAGTTCGCAACTTTTGGTCGCTGATAAAAAAAAAAAGCCTTGCCTGTACCAGAAGTAGCGTGACGTCACCGGAGGAAGTGCTCCTCACATTTTCCCGTTGTTTACAATGCAGCGAGAGAGATTCGGACCGAGAAAGGGACGATTACCCCATTAATTTGAGCCAGGGTGAAAGATTCGTGGATGAGGAACGTGAGAGTGAAGGACTAGAGTGCAGTGCAGGACGTATCTTTTTTTTCGCTCTGACCGTAACTTAGGTACAAGGGTTCATTGGATTCCACACTTTCTCCTTTCACGGATTTGTATTTTAAACCACCTCGGATACTATATCCTCTTGGAAATGAGAGTCGAGAACGCGAAATGGACATTCACAGTGACTTTTATCTCCACGACAATACGTCGGCGGAGCTCTTTAGCTACGGAGCTAATGTGATAGCATCGGGCTTAACTGCAGATAGAAAGAAAATAAATAAACCCCTGACTGGAAGGATAGACAGAAGATCAACAATACTATTAAACCGTGGACATGTAAATACACGGTTAATAATTCCCAGCTTGGCGAAGCTTAACAATGCTGTTGCTAACGACGCCATTGAAGCTAACTTAGCAACGGGACCTCACAGAGCTATGATAAAAACATTAGCGCTCCACCCACGCCAGCCAGCCGTCATCTGCTCATCAACACCCGTGCTCACCTGCATTCCAGCGATCGACAGAAGGACGAAGGACTTCACCCGATCATCCGTGCGGTCGGCGACTAGCGTCGGATAGCGCGTCTGCTATCCAAGTCAAAGTCCTCCTGGTTGTGTTGCTGCAGCCAGCCGCTAATACACCGATCCCACCTACAACTTTCTTCTTTGCAGTCTCCATTGTTCATTAACAAATTGCAAAAGATTCACCAACACAGATGTCCAGAATACTGTGGAATTTTGAGATGAAAACAGAGCTTTTTTGTATTGGATTCAATGGTGTACCAATACTTCCGGTTCAACGATTGACGTCACGCGCATACGTCATCATACATAGACGTTTTCAACCGGAAGTTTAGCGGGAAATTAAAAATGTCACTTTATAAGTTAACCCGGCCGTATTGGCATGTGTTGCAATGTTAAGATGTCATCATTGATATATAAACTATCAGACTGCGTGGTCGCTAGTAGTGGCTTTCAGTATTGAGTTTGAGTTTGTGTTTGAGTTTGAGTTTATTTGGAACATGCGAGCATACAACATGATACATCACAATTTCCAGTTTCTTTTCAACATGTTCGAAAAGGAGTAGGAAGAAGCAGAGCTTATTTAATCCTACCCCTTTTCTTTACATAACAGTTGCAAAACGTTTTGTTCACTTCCTGTTCACAATTTTTTCACAATAAACTCCATAAGTAATCCCAATAAAAATAAATAAATAAATAATATTAAGAATTTAATAATAATAATTGGTGAAGTAAGTCATATTTCATATGATGAGATAAGTAAGATCACTTTAAGAATGAATGAATGGATGGATGGAATAAATTGAGAATGTTTGTCATGGTTCTTCTTCTTTGTACTTTGTAAACACTTTAAGTTTGAAGAGTTTCTTGAAGTGGATCATATTAGTACATTGTTTGATTGCTTTGCTTAATCCATTCCATAATTTAATTCCACATACTGATATACTGAAGGTCTTAAGTGTTGTACGTGCAAACAAATGTTTTAAATTACGTTTTTCTCTAAGATGATATTTCTCCTCTTTTTTTGAGAAGAATTGTTGTATATTCTTGGCTAGCAGGTTATAGTTTGCTTTGTGCATAATTTTAGCTGTTTGCAAATTCACTATGTCGTGGAATTTCAGTATTTTTGATTCAATAAATAAAGGGTTTGTATGTTCTCTATATCCAACATTATGTATTATTCTAACTGATCTTTTTTTTTGATTGATTGATTGATTGAGACTTTTATTAGTAGGTTGCACAGTGAAGTACATATTCCGTACAATTGACCACTAAATGGTAACGCCCCAATAAGTTTTTCAACTTCTTTAAGTCGGGGTCCACTTAAATTGATTCATGATACAGATATATACTATCATATATACTATCATCATAATACAGTCATCACACAAGATAATCACAATTAATTATTTACATTATTTACAATCAGGGGTGTGGAGGGGGAGTGGGGGGGGGTTAGGATATGGACATCAAGTAGTGGACATAGAGAGAGAGAGAGAGAGAGAGAGAGAGAGAGAGAGAGAGAGAGAGAGAGAGAGAGAGAGAGAGAGAGAGAGAGAGAGAGAGAGAGAGAGAGAGATCAGAAGGCATAAGAAAAAGTATCTGCATTTGATTGTTTACATTTGATTATTAGCAATCCGGGGAGGGTGTTAGTTTAGGGTTGTAACTGCCTGGAGGTGAACTTTTATTGCGGTTTTGAAGGAGGATAGAGATGCCCTTTCTTTTATACCTGTTGGGAGCGCATTCCACATTGATGTGGCATAGAAAGAGAATGAGTTAAGACCTTTGTTAGTTCGGAATTTGGGTTTAAAGTGGTTAGTGGAGCTCCCCTGGTGTTGTGGTTACGGCGGTCATTTACGTTAAGGAAGTAGTTTGACATGTACTTCGGTATCAGGGAGGTGTAGCGGATTTTATAGACCACGCTCAGTGCAAGTTGTTTCACTCTGTCCTCCACCTTGAGCCAGCCCACTTTAGAGAAGTGGGTAGGAGTGAGGTGGGATCTGGGGTGGAGGTCTAGAAGTAACCTGACTAGCTTGTTCTGAGATGTTTGGAGTTTAGATTTGAGGGTTTTGGAGGTGCTAGGGTACCAGGAGGTGCATGCGTAATCGAAAAAGGGTTGAACGAGAGTTCCCGCCAGAATCCTCAAGGTGCTTTTGTAGGCCTTTAAGTAGCGTAACGCACGTTGTGCTAACTGCAGCGTGTTGTGCCTCGGTGTGCATTGTTTACTTAAAATGCCGGACATTTGAGGCATTTAAGAAACTCCGCCCTGACAGCTCCGCAAAAGAGGACATGTCCGGTGAAAAGAGGACGTATGGTCAGTCTATCCTAGACCGTTAGCTGCTAGCATGCCGCTAACGGGCATGCTAAGGGAAGGGGGCAGAGACAGAGAGAGAGAGAGAGTTATGATAAACGCGCATGCGTGCCAGGCTCTGCTTTTTATCCATAGATTTATCACATTTAATGTTTTATTATCTATAGCAGTGGTGTCAAACGTGTGCCCCGGAAGCCATTTTGAGGCCCACAGCTAATGTTTTAAAGGCCCACGGCACATTCTAAAAATACTATTCAAATAAACAAAAACATAACAAAAGTGAAATATTTTAAGGCCTACTGAAAGCCACTACTAGCGACCACGCAGTCTGATAGTTTATATATCAATGATGAAATCTTAACATTGCAACACATGCCAATACGGCCGGGGTTAACTTATAAAGTGACATTTTAAATTTCCCGCTAAACTTCCGGTTGAAAACGTCTATGTATGATGACGTATGCGCGTGACGTCAATCGTTGAACCGGAAGTATTGGGACACCATTGAATACAATACAAAAAGCTCGGTTTTCATCTCAAAATTCCACAGTATTCTGGACATCTGTGTTGGTGAATCTTTTGCAATTTGTTTAATGAACAATGGAGACTGCAAAGAAGAAAGCTGTAGGTGGGATCGGTGTATTAGCGGCTGGCTGCAGCAACACAACCAGGAGGACTTTGACCTGGATAGCAGACGCGCTATCCGACGCTAGCCGCCGACCGCACGGATGATCGGGTGAAGTCCTTCGTCGCGCCGTCGATCGCTGGAACGCAGGTGAGCACGGGTGTTGATGAGCAGATGAGGGCTGGCTGGCGTAGGCGGATAGCTAATGTTTTTAGCATAGCTCTGTGAGGTCCCGTTGCTAAGTTAGCTTCAAAGGCGTCGTTAGCAACAGCATTGTTAAGCTTTGCCAGGCTGGGAATTATTAACCGTGTAGTTACATGTCCATGGTTTAATAGTATTGTTGATTTTCTGTCTATCCTTCCAGTCAGGGGTTTATTTATTTTGTTTCTATCTGCAGTTAAGCCCGATGCTATCACGTTAGCTCCGTAGCTAAAATGCTTCGCCGATGTATTGTCGTGGAGATAAAAGTCACTGTGAATGTCCATTTCGCGTTCTCGACTCTCATTTTCAAGAGGATATAGTATCCGAGGTGGTTTAAAATACAAATCCGTGATTCGCAATAGAAAAAGGAGAGAGTGTGGAATCCAATGAGCCAGCTTGTACCTAAGTTACGGTCAGAGCGAAAAAGATGCGTCCTGCACTGCACTCTAGTCCTTCACTCTCACGTTCCTCATCCACGAATCTTTCATCCTGGCTCAAATTAATGGGGTAATCGTCGCTTTCTCGGTCCGAATCTCTCTCGCTGCTGGTGTAAACAACGGGGAAATGTGAGGAGCCCTTCAACCGGTGACGTCACGCTACTTCCTGGTACAGGCAAGGCAACCAAAAGTTGCGAACTTTATCGTCGATGTTCTCTACTAAATCCTTCCAGCAAAAATATGGCAATATCGCGAAATGATCAAGTATGACACATAGAATGGATCCGCTATCCCCGTTTAAATAAAAACTAATAATTTCAGGAGGCCTTTAAAGGTTAAATGTAATTTAGAAAAAGTTGCAATGTTGACTAATAAAACAAAACTGTTTTTGTTTTCTTTCAAACTGTCATGGCTCAAAACATAATATTGAATCAAAATCAATGTTATTATGAATTATTGACCTATCCAAGGTTCCCATTACTTCACATCGAATATTCCACTAAGAGAAATATTTTTGGTGGAAGATTTTGCAAATTTGGTAAATAAATAACCCCAAAATTGATATTTTGTTGTTTTCTTACTGTACCAAAAATGAACCGAACCGAAATTTTGGTGTACCGTTACACCCCTACTATATACACACACATATATATATATATATATATATATATATATATACATATATATATATATATATATATATATATATATATATATATATATATATATATATATATATATATATATATATATATATATATATATATATGTATATATATATACATATATATATATATATATATATATATATATATATATATATATATATATATATATATATATATATATATATATATATATATATATCTATATATATACATATATATATATGTATATATACAGATATATATATATATATATATATATATATATATATATATATATATATATATATATATATATATATATATATATATATATATATATATATACATATATATATATATATATATATATATATATATATATATATATATATATATATATATATCTGTGTACCTATAGTTGTATATACAGTAAAACCTCAGTTTGTGATAGTAATCCATTCCAAAAAGTCCAGTGGAAACCAGACATACCAAAACCAAAGCAATATTTCCCATAACAAATCAAGTGAATCCAAAACATTCACCAATTTGTGGAATTGTTTGTCTGAAATGTAAACACTGAATTCTGAAAATGACTATTTTCCGCAGGTTTAGTGGCAGGAAGTTACAGCTGTGCTCTAAAGGGTGAGCGCGGCTAAGGTGGTGGGTGTTGTTAGCACTCTTGCCTTGCATCATTTACAGACCACATTGGTCTGACTATGGTCCCTTTTGAAAAAAAGTATCAGAATAATTGTATCGAAGTTATCACAACACTTTGTGTTGCCATGAGTTCCCGGCGAAAGGACAAAAGCTGGAGGCTTGTAAAACTCCACTGTGTACGATGGGAAGCGACATGAAGGTGTCGGTTTCTTTCTTCTATTGTAATCCACAGGAAGATTTTATCCTGACCCGAGGTATACAAAGCGGAGTGGAAGCTCCAGGCACCTTAAATTTCAACTGTTTTACCACCGGCAGCACGGTGGCACAGGGGTTAGTGCGTCTGCCTCATAATACGAAGGTCCTGAGTAGTCCTGAATTCAATCCCGGGCTCGGGATCTTTCTCTGTGGAGTTTGCATGTTCTCCCCGTGACCTCGTGGGTTCCCTCCCGGTACCCCGGCTTCCTCCCACCGCCAAAGACATGCACCTGGGGATAGGCCCCTCCCACCTCCAAAGACATGCACCTGGGGATAGGCCCCTCCCACCTCCAAAGACATGCACCTGGGGATAGGCCCCTCCCACCTCCAAAGACATGCACCTGGGGATAGGCCCCTCCCACCTCCAAAGACATGCACCTGGGGATAGGCCCCTCCCACCTCCAAAGACATGCACCTGGGGATAGGCCCCTCCCACCTCCAAAGACATGCACCTGGGGATAGGCCCCTCCCACCTCCAAAGACATGCACCTGGGGATAGGCCCCTCCCACCTCCAAAGACATGCACCTGGGGATAGGCCCCTCCCACCTCCAAAGACATGCACCTGGGGATAGGCTCCTCCCACCGCCAAAGACATGCACCTGGGGATAGGCCCCTCCCACCTCCAAAGACATGCACCTGAGGATAGGCTCCTCCCACCTCCAAAGACATGCACCTGGGGATAGGTTGATTGGCAACACTAAATGGTCCCTAGTGTGTGAATGTGAGTGTGAACGTCGTCTGTCTATCTGTGTTGGCCCTGCGATGAGGTGGCGACTTGTCCAGGGTGTACCCTGCCTTAATATTGTAAATCCCACAGTCTTTATTTTCATGTACATTCTGGGTTTCTCATTCAGTAAAAACATTTAAAATTCCATTCTGTTTTTTGAGGCGGTCTGACATAACATTTCTAGTAGGGATGTCCGATAATGGCTTTTTGCCGATATCCGATATGCCGATATTGTCCAATTATTTAATTACCGATACCGATATCAACCGATACCGATATCAACCGATATATACAGTTGTGGAATTAACACATTATTATGCCTAATTTGGACAACCAGGTATGGTGAAGATAAGGTACTTTTTAAAAAAATGAATCAAATCAAATAAGATAAATACATTAAAAACATTTTCTTGAATACAAAAGAAAGTAAAACAATATAAAAACAGTTACATAGAAACTAGTAATTAATGAAAATTTGTAAAATTAACTGTTAAAGGTTAGTACTATTAGTGGAGCAGCAGCACGCACAATCATGTGTGCTTACGGACTGTATCCCTTGCAGACTGTATTGATATATATATTGATATATAATGTAGGAAGCAGAATATTAATAACAGAAACAAACAACCCTTTTGTGTGAATGAGTGTAAATGGGGGGAGGGAGGTTTTTTGGGTTGGTGCAGTAATTGTAAGTGTATCTTGTGTTTTTTTATGTGGATTTAATAAATAAATAAATAAATAAAATAAATAAAATAAATAAATAAAAACGATACTGATCATAAAAAAAATGATACCTATAATTGCCGATATTACATTTTAACGCATTTATCGGCCGATAATATCGGCAGACTGATATTATCGGACATCTCTAATTTCTAGCATTCAATCAGACATTATTGTGAGGTTTTGTATTAGTGTTCCTAAAAATCAGATATAATGGCCCTCAGAAAAATAAAAAAATATATTTTCAGGCCATCCCGATTCGACAAAAATGAGATTTTCTAACCTGCAACCTGTTTTGAAAAAGTTTCTTGATGCTATTATAATAAATAATACATTGCAAGAATTGGTTTGACTCAAGAATTGATTCTTATTCGAATCGTCACCCCAGGAATCGGAATCGGATTGACTCGTCAGGAGCCCAAAAATTAAAATGTTTGTGGTTTGGTTGATATTTTGCACTTCGGGTGCACAATAAAATCGATTTACATTTGAATTGCGATTCTTATCCATCCCGGTTCTAAATAAATTCATCATTTTCAAAAATGTATTTGATATGTTGTCAATATTCAGTGTTTTATCCTTCATAGTTAATATTGTAAATCCCACATTCTTTATGTTCATGTACATTCTGGATGTCTCATTCAGTAAAAAAAATGTCAAATATCATTCCGTTTTTTGAGGCGGTCTGACGTAACGTTTTTAGCATTCAATCAGACATTATTGTGAGGTTTTGTATTAGTGTTTCTAAAAATCAGATATAATGGCCCCCAGAAAAATTAAAAAAATATTTTCAGGCCACCCCGATTCAACAAAAATTAGATTTTCTAACCTGCAACCTGTTTTGAAAAAGTTTCTTGATGCTATTATAATAAATAATACATTGCAAGAATTGGTTTGACTCAAGAATTGATTCTTATTCGAATCGTCACCTCAGGAATCGGAATCGGATTGACTCGTCAGGAGCCCAGAAATTAAAATGTTTGTGGTTTGGTTAATATTTTCAACTTCGGGTGCACAATAAAATCGATTCACATCTGAATTGCGATTCTTATCCATCCCGGTTCTAAATAGATTCATCATTTTCAAAAATGTATTTGACATGTTGTCAATATTCAGTGTTTTATCCTTCATAGTTAATATTGTAAATCCCACATTCTTTATTTTTATGTACATTCTGGGTGTCTCATTCAGAAAAACAATGTCAAATTCTATTCCGTTTTTTCAGGCGGTCTGACGTAAAGTTCTTTAGCATTCGATCAGATTTTATTGTGAGGTTTTGTATTAGTGTTTCTAAAAATCAGATATAATGGCTGACAGAAAAATTAAAATAAAAATTTTCAGGCCATCCCGATTCGACAAAAATTAGATTTTCTAACCTGCAACCTGTTTTGAAAAAGTTTCTTGATGCTATTATAATAAATAATACATTGCAAGAATTGGTTTGACTCAAGAATTGATTCTTATTCGAATCGTCACCCCAGGAATCGGAATCGGATTGACTCGTTAGGCGCCCAAAAATTTACAATTTTGTGGTTTGGTTGATATTTTGCACTTCGGGTGGACAATAAAATCGATTTACATCTGAATTGCGATTCTTATCCATCCCGGTTTTAAATAGATTCATCATTTTCAAAAATGTATTTGATATGTTGTCAATATTCAGTGTTTTATCCTTCATAGTTAACATTGTAAATCCCACATTCTTTATTTTCATGTACATTCTGGGTGTCTCATTCAGTAAAAAAAATTAAAATTCCATTCCGTTTTTTTCAGGCGGTCTGACATAACGTTTTTACCTTTCAATCAGACATTATTGTGAGGTTTTGTATTTGTGTTCCTAAAAATCAGATATAACGGCCCCCGGACAAATTATTGTCTCTATATTGGCCCCCCGAGTCAAAAATAAAGGCCCAGGCCTGGCCTATTGTAATTGCTCCGTGCAATATTTTTTATTTTACTTCAATTGCATTTTTTAAGGCCCTAGCATGCACGAAAACACAATGTTTTAGCAAAAAATATATATATATTTTGGAGCTGTTTTCAAAATTGGCTCTGTAGCGCCCCCTTGAAATGTAGAAAAACCTTACCCCTGTCACTAGGTCAACTATGTCGTCGCAAAAATCACCATAGACAAATGTAGCTTACCACCACCGAGATGTGAATGTGAGCGCTTTGAGTATTTCGTTGATAGAAAAAAAAAATCTAATCCATTATTATTATTATTATTATTATTATTTTCCGTACTTTAACAAACTCCTCCTAAGGACTTGAACCAAATGAGCCGGGGTTAAAATGTCAGATACAAGACGGATTGCAATAATAAATTGCAAAGGAATTGTGCCTACCCAATAGGCCACATCACAGTTATGTTTGGCCCCAGAGGGCCGCTTCTAACAGTGAATACTATTATTACACCATTTTTCAAAGCATTTTTTTTGGTAGATTTATTTTTTTTTTAACTAAAATCAATCAATCAATCAAAGTTTATTTATATAGCCCTGAATCACAATTGTCTCAAAGGGCTGCACAAGCCACAACGACATCCTCGGTTCAGAGCCCACATAAGGGCAAGGAAAAACTCACAACCCAGTGGGAAGTCGATGTGAATGACTATGAGAAACCTTGGAGAGGACCGCATATGTGGGAGAACCCCCCAACCCCCCACCCCCCTCTAGGGGAGACCGGATGCAATGGACGTCGAGTGGGTCTAGCATAAAGTATTGCGGCTTGAAAATGTACTTCCTGTTTTAATGCAGTAAACCGGAAAAAAGTGCCCATACCGTTTCTACTCGTATGGATTGATCACTCCAAGCAACGTTTGTAAGTTTTACAATATAACTAAAACAATTCTTAGTCGCTAAACCGTCCCATGTGTGACGTCTGTAGGAGTGTTTCATTCATATTTGCACGTGCTATCGTAATGTAATCAAGCTAGCGTTGTTGGCATGAGCTAATATGCTAACACGTTTACGAGTGTATATGTTAGCATTTTTGTATCGTTTCACTTTCACAAATTCCTCAGTAAATTCACCAAAACCTCACCGTGGAGTTATTCAATCTGTTTAGCTGATTGGAGAGCTAACTTGCGCAGCTCAAGGGTCCATGACCATGACTTCTGTTTTGTTTGATTTGCCGTTTTACTGCTGTGTTACAGACACCGTTTGTAAACAATTATGGTATGTTAATAAACATTTATAAAATATTTTTGTGTAAATAACTCATTTTACAACGTATATATTTGCGACTTATAGTTCGGTGCGGCTAATATATAAAAACATATGTTTTTCTGCCAACATTTTTTCGGGATAAATCCCGGTGCGTTTTACACTCCGGAAAATACGGTACATACAATAGCACATATTTACAGAAAGAAACGGAAGATAGTAAAGAAAGAGACATTCTAAGTCTACATTCTCAATTTAGAGAAAGACACGTAAGTGGTATCGATAAAAAAATGCGCATGTTGAAATGTTCGATTTTTTGAACGGAAGTATGGAAGCAAGGTTGGTTGCATGAACAAAGGCACTCGCTCCTCCGGTAACCGAGCAACGCAGCCAATCAGGTGACCGTATCAACTATCACGTTTGGTTGATTCTCTGCATGGAGTGAGAAGAGAAAGTCAACATGAAGAAATTGTGGATAAAAGAGGGAAAGTCACCTGGACAGTTTTATGGATGTTTTCATAGGGACCGTAGTCAGACCAATGTGGTCTGTAAATGATGCAAGGCAAGACCGCTAATACCACACCACCCTTTAGAGCACAGCAAATATACAATAGGTATTGTTGCGTTGACCAGCATTCCTCCAATGGGGAATTCAAATTGCTAGTCTCTCCCAGATTCTTTTTATGGCAATACGCTGATGTTTATATTCAATCAACAGGCAGTAGTTGGTATTTTGTGGTTTATTCTCCAAGCTTAGAGGACAAACCTGAGACCAATCTAGCACACCAGCGTTCCCCAGCCCGGTCCAGATCGGTCTAGCTCGGTCTAGCTTGGTCTCCCCTCAAACTCCCGGAAGTCCCGTGATCTTCCCTCTGTCCCTCGCCCCCACTCCCTTTGTTTAGACTACTCCGAGTTATCTCTACTCTGACACATTCCAATCTAGAAGGCCAACACCTTACTATGAGACTCAAAAGAAGGAAGAATACTAGCTATTCTTTATATGACTATAGGAGTTTAGAAAGAAGTAACACTTAAATATGGATATGATTCTGATCTGCTTCCAACAGTATTCTCAAGTTTCTCTATGTTTACATGTTTTCATTTTTTATCCTCTGCTTAAAGGACCTAACCTCGATTCTGACCTCCTGTTAAACTACCGGCGGGTGTCGCACCTCCCCTTTATCTCTAAAATCCTCCCAAAAACTAAAATTGTTGCCCAGCTGTTAAATGAATACTCAGTGTCAGGTTCAAACGCTGATGACATCTATTAAACAAGACAAGAAGCAAGGAATCTGATTTTTAGAACACTAATACAAAACCTCAAAATAATGTCTGATCGAATGCTAAAAACGTTACGTCAGACCGCCTCAAAAAACGGAATGGAATTTTTTTTTTTTTTACTGAATGAGACACCCAGAATGTACATGAAAATAAAGAATGTGGGATTTACAATATTAACTATGAAGGATAAAACACTGAATATTGACAATATATGAATGTCACACCCCCTCTCGATCGACATATTTCAACAATCAAGCGAAACACAACAAAAATGCAACAAACATTTAATTAAAATTCGCCCGGGTCTGCAATAGGCTCTGCTCGGGCCCTAAAAAAGCGATGCACCGAGACCGTGGTAAGTGGACCGCAATGTGTCGAGGGAACACCCCTCTAACATAAATGTACAGTCCGTGGTGACATCTATTAAGTCTTTTCAAACATACTTCTGTGACACCACAAACAAACAACCTCAGCATTGGTGGGGGCCCACAGGAGCCACACAGAGCCCCACACCCCCCCAAAAGAGAAGAAAAGAAGATGTCAGCTTTTGGCAATTAAAGGGCATGTGACTCTTCTGCCGGGCACTAAAATAGACGTGACAATTGTCAACTTGTGTGCAGACAAGTTTCACACGTGTCACGCCATTATTTGTGGGAGGGGGGTCGCTCCCCCGCCGGGCTGAGGTACCGCACGCCAACAAAGAGCAGAGGTGAGGATGGCTAATAATGCCCACCCGGGGGGGGGCGTCGAACACTAACAGGTTGTGGGGTGGCACAGGGTGCCCAGGACACCCCCCCCCCTGGCCCGTCCCCCTAATGACCCTCGTAAATCACACCTCTAAGTGTGCATGGCTGTCCACCAAGTACTTCCCACAGACTTGTGGTCATGTGATTCATCTTCGAAATGATGCCCACCTCTTTGGGGGCCAAGCGCTGCACCTGACTTCCTGTTGAAGGCATTGTGGGTAATCAGCATTTTGGATTCTGTATGATGAGATTTACGATGATGTTCAGTACTTTCATATATAATGGGGTGTGCGTTTTTGGGCACTTAACGCGTCGATACGATTCCTGAGGTCCGCAGACCGATAGGTACCGGGCCGCACAAGAAATTAAAAAAAAAAAAAATTTAAAAAATTAAAATAAAAATTTATTAAATCAACATAAAAAACACAATATATACATTATATATCAATATAGATAAATACATTTTGCACTTATACAGTCCGTAAGCACACATGATTGTATTTCTTTATGGAAATTTTTTTTTTTTTTTTTTTTTTTTTCCATAAAGAAATACACATGATTGTATTTCTTTATGGAAAAAAAAAAAAAAAAATTTTTTTTTTTTTTTTAAATACGCCCCCCACAGGCGTATATATAATCACAGGAAGTCACTTTTCAAATAATTCTCCTTCTCCTTATTTTCCATAAGTCAATAAAAATGTCAATATTTATCGATATCGACCGATATATTAATAATATTTAAACAGTTACTGCAGAACAAAAATTCCTTTCCATATTTAAATAAGAAAAACAGGGCAAAATAATGTTACACAGCCGTTATTTCCTACCACTATAAAATAGTTCCCAGGTTTCTCTTTGTTTACATTTTCACACTTTGCACTATTTTCTTACACTTTATGAAGCATTACTGACATATTCCTTATTTTTAAGCGTTTAATGCAATGTTACTATCTTGTTGACATTGTTTGTTTTCCATGAGACTGAGGGCGTTACAATCAGAGGAAGGCTACTTTTTTGAATAAAATATATTTCTCTCCTGCTCCTTATTTTCCAAAAGTCAATAAAAATGTCAATATTTATCGATATCGACCGATATATTAATAATATTTAAACAGTTACTGCAGAACAAAAATTCCTTTCCATAGTTAAATTAAAAAAAAACAGGGCAAAATAATGTTACACAGCCGTTATTTCCTGCCACTATAAAATAGTTCCCAGGTTTCTCTATGTTTAAATTTTCACACTTTGCAGTATTTCCTTACACTTTATGAAGCATTACTGACATATTCCTTATTTTTAAGCGTTTAATGCAATGTTACTATCTTGTTGACATTGTTTGTTTTCCATGAGACTGAGGAAGTTACAATCAGAGGAAGGCTACTCTTTTGAATAAAATATATTTATCTCCTGCTCCTTAATTTCCATAAGTCAATAAAAATGTCAATATTTATCAAAATTGACCGATATATTAATAATATTTAAACAGTTACTGCAAAACAAAAATTCCTTTCCATAGTTAAATAAGAAAAAACAGGGCAAAATAATGTTACACAGCCGTTATTTCCTGCCACGATAAAATAGTTCCCAGGTTTCTCTATGTTTACATTTTCACACTTTGCAGTATTTTCTTACACTTTATGAAGCATTACTGACATATTCCTTATTTTTAAGCGTTTAATGCAATGTTACTATCTTGTTGACATTGTTTTTTTTCCATGACACTGAGGGCGTTACAATCAGAGGAAGGCTACTTTTTTGAATAAAATATATTTCTCTCCTGCTCCTTATTTTCCAAAAGTCAATAAAATTGTCAATATTTATCGATATCGACCGATATATTAATAATATTTAAACAGTTACTGCAGAACAAAAATTCCTTTCCATAGTTAAATTAAAAAAAAACAGGGCAAAATAATGTTACACAGCCGTTATTTCCTGCCACTATAAAATAGTTCCCAGGTTTCTCTATGTTTAAATTTTCACACTTTGCAGTATTTTCTTACACTTTATGAAGCATTACTGACATATTCCTTATTTTTAAGCGTTTAATGCAATGTTACTATCTTGTTGACATTGTTTGTTTTCCATGAGACTGAGGAAGTTACAATCAGAGGAAGGCTACTCTTTTGAATAAAATATATTTATCTCCTGCTCCTTAATTTCCATAAGTCAATAAAAATGTCAATATTTATCAATATCGACCGATATATTAATAATATTTAAACAGTTACTGCAGAACAAAAATTCTTTCCATAGTTAAATTAAAAAAAACAGGGCAAAATAATGTTACACAACCGTTATTTCCTGCCACTATCAAATAGTTCCCAGGTTTCTCTATGTTTACATTTTCACACTTTGCACTATTTTCTTACACTTTATAAAGCATTTCTTACATATTCCTTATTTTTAAGCGTTTAATGCAATGTTACTATCTTGTTGACATTGTTTGTTTTCCATGAGACTGAGGGCGTTACAATCAGAGGAAGGCTACTTTTTTTGAATAAAATATATTTCTCTCCTGCTCCTTAATTTCCAAAAGTCAATAAAAATGTCAATATTTATCGATATCGACCGATATATTAATAATATTTAAACAGTTACTGCAGAACAAAAATTCCTTTCCATAGTTAAACAAAAAAAAACAGGGCAAAATAATGTTACACAGCAGTTATTTCCTGCCACTATGAAATAGTTCCCAGGTTTCTCCATGTTTAAATGTTCACACTTTGCACTATTTTCTTACACTTTATGAAGCATTACTGACATATTCCTTATTTTTAAGCGTTTAATGCAATGTTACTATCTTGTTGACATTGTTTGTTTTCCATGAGACTGAGGGCGTTACAATCAGAGGAAGGCTACTTTTTGGAATAAAATATATTTCTCTCCTGCTCCTTATTTTCCAAAAGTCAATAAAAATTTCAATATTTATCAAAATTGACCGATATATTAATAATATTTAAACAGTTACTGCAAAACAAAAATTCCTTTCCATAGTTAAACAAAAAAAAACAGGGCAAAATAATGTTACACAGCCGTTATTTCCTGCCACTATAAAATAGTTCCCAGGTTTCTCTTTGTTTACATTTTCACACTTTGCACTATTTTCTTACACTTTATGAAGCATTTCTTACATATTCCTTATTTTTAAGCGTTTAATGCAATGTTACTATCTTGTTGACATTGTTTGTTTTCCATGAGACTGAGGGCGTTACAATCAGAGGAAGGCTACTTTTTGGAATAAAATATATTTCTCTCCTGCTCCTTATTTTCCAAAAGTCAATAAAAATGTCAATATTTATCGATATCGACCGATATATTAATAATATTTAAACAGTTACTGCAGAAAAAAAATTCCTTTCCATATTTAAATAAGAAAAAACATGGCAAAATAATGTTACACAGCCGTTATTTCCTGCCACTATAAAATAGTTCCCAGGTTTCTCTGTTTACATTTTCACACTTTTTACTATTTTCTTACACTTTATGAAGCATTACTGACATATTCCTTATTTTTAAGTGTTTAATGCAATGTTACTATCTTGTTGACATTGTTTGTTTTCCATGAGACTGAGGGCGTTACAATCAGAGGAAGGCTACTTTTTTTGAATAAAATATATTTCTCTCCTGCTCCTTATTTTCCAAAAGTCAATAAAAATGTCAATATTTATCGATATCGACCGATATATTAATAATATTTAAACAGTTACTGCAGAACAAAAATTCCTTTCCATAGTTAAATAAGAAAAAACAGGGCAAAATAATGTTACACAGCCATTATTTCCTACCACTATCAAATAGTTCCCAGGTTTCTCTTTGTTTACATTTTCCCACTTTGCACTATTTTCTTACACTTTATGAAGCATTACTGACATATTCCTTATTTTTAAGTGTTTAATGCAATGTTACTATCTTGTTGACATTGTTTGTTTTCCATGAGACTGAGGGCGTTACAATCAGAGGAAGGCTACTTTTTTGAATAAAATATATTTCTCTCCTGCTCCTTATTTTCCAAAAGTCAATAAAAACGTCAATATTTATCGATATCGACCGATATATTAATAATATTTAAACAGTTACTGCAGAACAAAAATTCCTTTCCATAGTTAAATAAGAAAAAACAGGGCAAAATAATGTTACACAGCCGTTATTTCCTGCCACTATGAAATAGTTCCCAGGTTTCTCTATGTTTACATTTTCACACTTTGCACTATTTTCTTACACTTTATGAAGCATTTCTTACATATTCCTTATTTTTAAGTGTTTAATGCAATGTTATTATCTTGTTGACATTGTTTGTTGAGGGTGTTACATTTAGAGGAAGGCTACTTTTTTGAATAAAATATATTTCTCTCCTGTTCCTTATTTTCCAAAAGTCAATAAAAAAAATATATATATATCAAAAATGATGTTGTGATGCAATTTTTCAGCGCTTTTCCAAGTAATGAACTGTAATCATTATTATTATTGTTTCACTTGTATTAATACTGCAAATATGCCACAAAGAACTTCCCAATACTGTGCAGTGTGCAGTATTACATATAGGACTATACCTGACATACCACACTACTTTTACTACTATTATGATGTTTGTGAATAATAAGCGAGTAAAAAAAGATGACGTCACTGACAAGTTGACGTGACCATCAAACAGCTGTCAGTCATGTCTGGAAAGTCCTCAAGCAGGAGGAGGTTGGGGGGAAAGGGGGAGGGGGGGAGTGCACTCCAATGCAATACTGCCGCCCCCTGCTGGTAAGAAGCTTTTGAAGCCTCCCCCCGTCCCTCCCCCGTCACGCACCCCCCCTCCCTTATCCCCGACAGTAAAAATCTCACTTGACAGATTTTTTTTTTTTTTTTTTTTTTTTTTTTTGGGGCCAAAACCGCAGAGATGAATGTTTTTATTTGATTTGCAACTTCAAAGATTACCTTTCACCTTTGAGAATAAAAAAAAAAAAAGAAGATTCGGTTTATTTATTTACACTTTTTCAAACAATGACGTCAATGGAAAAAAAAAAAAAGGCAACATAATAAGATTATAAACATGTAATAATACGATTATAAACATGTAACTTCATGGGACAGTCAAGCATCACCGCGGGAGGCAGGTTAACAATATTAGTATGCAAATGTACCATTGTGTGTGTGTGTGTGTGTGTGTGTGTGTGTGTGTGTGTGTGTGTGTGTGTGTGTGTGTGTGTGTGTGTGTGCGTGTGTGTGTGTGTGTGTGTGTGCGTGTGTGTGTGTGTGTGTGTGTGTGCGTGTGTGCATTTGGAGCGTGCACGTATGATGGAGGAAGAAAACATATATACATCACACACACACACACACACACACACACACACACACACACACACACACACACACACACACACACACACACACCTCAATAAGTAATTTCATGTGATAAAATAGCAATTTTTAAAAATTAAAACGACCAAACTAATGTATCTACTTTAATCTGTTCAACTGTATAACCAAAAATGACAATTTAAAATAATAATACTATAATAAATTTAAAATATGACGTCATACTATCAAATGGAATATTTTAAAAGTTCATTTTGGCATTGCATTTTGTTGAAATGCAAATCAATGCTATTAATGATAATAAAATAGCATTATTGTTTTTGGAAGTCGATTAACCTGTCGAAAATAATTATTGTCAAATATAGTCATTTTTGTTAATAATGTGTGAATATATTTTTTATTTATTAATAATGCATTGTGTTGTTGAAATGCAAACAAATAAGAATAATAGTATTAATATTCCTGGTAGTCAATTAACCTGTCGAAAAAACGTTTTTAAAATTGTTTTCATATTATTAATAATAAATTGTATTGTAAAATGCAAAACAATACTAATAGTAAAAAGGATGCAATTATTATTCCTGGTAGTCAATTAACATGTGGTTAAATAATGTATTGTATTTTCTATTGTTTTATTTTATTGTTAAAATGCAACAAAAAAAAATAGTAAGAAGAATAGCATTATTATTCCTGGTTAATTAACCTGTCGAAAATAACTATATTAAAAATAGTTTCATATTATTTAATAATGTATGCTTTATTTATTTATTAATAATACATTCTATTGTTAAAATGCAAACAAATAATAGCAAAAACATTAGCATAATTATTCCTGGTAGTCAATTAAAATGTCGGACATAATTGATTTAAAATATGTTCCTATTATTTAATAATTGATCGTCTACTTATTATTAATACATGTTATTGTTAAAATGCAAACACATAAAAATAATAGCATTATTATGCCTGGTTGTCAATTAACCTGTCGAATATACATATTTAAAATATTGTCATATCATTTAGTAATGTATTATTTATTCATTCATTATTAATAAATTATATTGTTAAAAAGCAAAAAAATAGTAATAAGAACAACAGCATTATTATTCATTGGCAGTCAATTAACATGTCGAAAATAATTGTTTCTAAATAGTTTCATATTATTTAATAATGTATTGTCTGTTTATTTATCAACAATACATTCTGTTGTTGAAATGCAAGCAAATAATGAAAAGAAAAAGTATATTATTATTCATGACAGTCAATTAACCTGTCGAAAATAACTATATTAAAATATTATCATATTATCTAATAATGTATATTTATTACTAATAAGTTCGATTGTTGAAAAGCAAACACATAATATCAATAAGAATAGCATTGTTATAAAAATACAAAAATAAGAAATTAAAAATATTTTCATATTATTTAATAATTTTTTTTAAATTTATTTATTAATAATACATTTTGTTTTTAAAATGCAAACAAATAACAGCAAGACTAATAGCATTATTATTCCTGGTAGTCAATTAACCTGTCGAACGTATTCTAAAATAATAATATTCATTTATTAATAATAAGTTATATCGTTCAAATGCAAACAAATGTGAATAATCGATAACATAATCGATTTAAAATATTTTCATATGTTAATGTGCGCGTTTGAGGAATTCTAGCGTGACTTATATCGATATTCGTATCGAATGATACCAATAAAAGATAGAAAACATCGTTTCGCAGCTCGCAGGCCTCCAGTGAAAGCTCCACGCGTGGATTCCAAACACGACGTTATCGCAACGTTGTCCGAACCATAAGTGCGGACATGAATCATCCGACTACAATATTACGCTCCACATTTTTTTTTTTTTTTTTTTTTTTAATGTGCCCCTTTCGGAGAGTGGAATAAATCAGCCGCCGGCCTCCCAGCGAGCTTCTAGAGAATTCTTTTTTTCACGCCCTTTTATTTCTGCGCGTAGGATGAAGAAGGCCCGTTTGCAGTCATCATCATCATCACCTTTTTTTATTAACAGAAAAAAGTTAAAATAACAATAATAATTATCATTATTTCCACGGGAAAAAATAGAATATTAAAATAATATTAACACAAAAAAGTCAAAATAACAATACAAATTATTATTATTTCTACGGGGAAAAAATTGAATATTAAAATAATATTAACACAAAAAAGTCACAATGAAAATTCAAATTATCATTATTTATCTTAGAAAAATAGAATATTAAAATAATATTAACACAAAAAATTTAAAATAACAATACAAATTATCATTATGTCTCTTGGAAAATAGAATATTAAAATAATATTATCACAAAAAAGTCAAAATAACAATAGAAATTATCATTATTTCTGCGGGAAAAAATAGAATATTAAAATAATATTAACACAAAAAAGTCAAAATAATACAAATTATCATTATTTCTAGGGGAAAAAAATAGAATATTAAAATAATATTTACACAAAAAAGTCGAAATAACAATACAAATTATTATTATTTCTACGGGGAAAAAATAGAATATTAAAATAATATTAACACAAAAAAGTCACAATGAAAATTCAAATTATCATTATTTATCTTAGAAAAATAGAATATTAAAATAATATTTACACAAAAAAGTCAAAATAACAATACAAATGATCATTATTTATCTTGGAAAAAATAGAATATTAAAATAATATTAACACAAAAAAGTCAAAATAACAATAGAAATTGTCATTATTTCTCTTGGAAAATAGAATATTAAAATAATATTAAAACAAAAAAGTCAAAATAATACAAATTATCATTATTTCTACGGGGAAAAAATAGAATATTAAAATAATATTTACACAAAAAAGTCAAAATAACAATACAAATTATCATTATTTCTACAGGAAAAAAATAGAATATCAAAATAATATTTACACAAAAAAGTCACAGTAACAATACAAATTATCATTATTTATCTTGGAAAAATAGAATATTAAAATAATATTAACACAAAAAAGTCAAAATAACAATAGAAATTATCATTATTTCTCTTGGAAAATAGAATATTAACACAAAAAAGTCAAAATAATACAAATTATCATTATTTCTACAGGAAAAAAATAGAATATTCAAATAATATTTACACAAAAAAGTCACAATAACAATACAATTTGTCATTATTTCTACAGGAAAAAAATAGAATATCAAAATAATATGTACACAAAAAAGTCACAATAACAATGCAAATTATCATTATTTCTACGGGAAAAAATAGAATATTAAAACAATGAATATTTAATTTCCGGATTTATTTGCTATTCTAAACGACAAAGCGATCAAAATATGAAATTGCATTCATTTAAAACAATTGTGCGGCACATTAAACATTTAAACCGCTTTAATAATTAATAACGCCCGTTTTGACAAGCCTGAAATTGTCTTTTTAATTTGCGCTTTTTAATATTTGATGTCATTTACATGTTTGTTTTTTTTTATCTGGTCATTTGAAGAAATATGAAAAAAAAATAATAATAATAATAATAAAAAAAAATGTCAGCCTATTAAAGTATTAGTATTTAATAAGATGCAAATGTTATTGGTCATATTTGAAGGCAAACAGCGATGATTGCATGGCGTGGAAGCGGAGACACCTTCATCCTCCCCGTGTGTCCTCTCCTCCGTCAGCTTTCATATTTCCCTCGTCCCTCATCCCGTCCCAGCATGGCGGCTTTAATGTGCACATCTCTGCACTAAATGGGCACATTTGCACATCTTTTTTGTGCAGCCCGCGCCTCCTTTTTAATGCCACTTCATTTACTGCTGCAAGATAATACTTTTCCCCCCGCCAAGTCCTCCATCATCCACGCGTGTGTGTTTGAAAAATTAATGCCTTTAATTTTGCTTGATGGCAACATCAGTGCAGCTCTGTAAATTGCGCTTTAATGAGATTTTGCTACGGGGGATAATCTGGGGGGGGTGAAACATCTTGGCAACATCTGTAGACCTTCCACGGCGAGAGGAGCACACGGCGGAGGGGGGGGAAAAAGGAAGACAAAACATGATTTGGTTGGTTTCAATATGACGCGTATTTTCTCAAAAGTGTCCGAAAAGGAGTAGGAAGAAGCAAGGCCGATCCAACACTTCCTGTGTGTGACAGGTAACCGAGCGACCAATAGAAGGCTGCCAAAAAGTAGGTGTGTCTCAGTTGCAATACACTTTTCCACCACAAGTGGCAGTAGAGGCAATCTCAAACAAAACAGAAGAAGTCTTCAGCGCAAAAAATATGACTAAAGTGGTCAATTGTATTGACAGTTTCATTTATTGTAGTTTAGTATTGTTTGCATTATCAGCTTTTAAGTCCTTTCTTTTACGGTATATTTGATTTTTTTTTTTTTAACCTTTTTCTTTTTATCCATTTTTAACTGTGTTTTATGTGTATACTTTTTTTATTTATTGTGATTTTTATTATTTTGGAAAAAAAATATGTTTTACCTTTTTTCTATGCATTTTAACTGTGTTTTATATGTAGAATGTTTTGTATTTATTGTGATTTTTAGTATTTTTGGAATATTTTTTATATTTGACCTTTTTTGCACTATTTTTATGGATTTTAACTGTGTTTTATATGTATACTTTTTTGTATTTATTGTGATTTTTGTTATTTTGGAATATTTTTTATGTTTTAGCTTTTTTACGTACTATTTCTATGCATTTTAACTGTGTTTTATATAT
Organism: Entelurus aequoreus; assembly: GCF_033978785.1. Lineage (NCBI taxonomy): Eukaryota > Metazoa > Chordata > Actinopteri > Syngnathiformes > Syngnathidae > Entelurus > Entelurus aequoreus. The sequence continues at coordinate 656,428 of NC_084745.1, read as the reverse complement.
AGAATGTTTTGTATTTATTGTGATTTTTATTATTTTTTGAATATGTTTTATCTTTTATGTTTTTTGCACTATTTTTACACATTTTAACTGTGTTTTATATGTATACTTTTTTGTATTTATTGTGATCTTTGTTATTTTGGAATATTTTTTTATATTTTACCTTTTATACGCACTATTTCTATGCATTTTAACTGTGTTTTATATACAGAACGTTTTGTATTTACTGTGATTTTTATTATTTTTGGAATATTTTTTTATCTTTTACCTTTTTAGCACTATTTTTATGCATTTTAATTGTGTTTTATATATAGAATGTTTTGTATTTATTGTGATTGTTAGTATTTTTGGAATATTTTTTATCCTTTACCGTATTTTATTTATTTGTCTATTTTTTTTTACAGATTTATTTATGCATTACTTAACAATTTATTAATTAAAACTTTATTTGTTGGTATTTATGTATTTATTAATTATTTATTTGGTCATTTGTCTAATTATTTCTTTACTGATTTATTTATAAAATACTTTATAAAGTATAAGGGAGAACTTATTATTTTTTTTTGTTTTATATATATATATATATATATATATATATATATATATATATATATATATATATATATATATATATATATATATATATGTAATCTGGGGGGGGTGAAACATCTTGGCAACATCTGTAGACCTTCCACGGCGAGAGGAGCACACGGCGGAGGGGGGAAAAAAGGAAGACAAAACATGATTTGGTTGGTTTCAATATGACGCGTATTTTCTCAAAAGTGTCCGAAAAGGAGTAGGAAGAAGCAAGGCCGATCCAACACTTCCTGTGTGTGACAGGCAACAGAGCGACCCATAGAAGGCTGCCAAAAAGTAGGTGTGTCTGAGTTGCAATACACTTTTCCACCACATGTGGCAGTAATGGCAATCTCAAACAAAACAGAAGAAATCTTAAGCGCAAAAAATATGACTAAAGTGGTCAATTGTATTGACAGTTTCATTTATTGTAGTTTAGTATTGTTTGCATTATCAGCTTTTAAGTCCTTTCTTTTACGGTATATTTGATTTTTTTTTTTTAACCTTTTTCTTTTTATCCATTTTTAACTGTGTTTTATGTGTATACTTTTTTTATTTATTGTGATTTTTATTATTTTGGAAAAAAAAATATGTTTTACCTTTTTTCTATGCATTTTAACTGTGTTTTATATGTAGAATGTTTTGTATTTATTGTGATTTTTAGTATTTTTGGAATATTTTTTATATTTGACCTTTTTTGCACTATTTTTATGCATTTTAACTGTGTTTTATATGTATACTTTTTTGTATTTATTGTGATTTTTGTTATTTTGGAATATTTTTTATGTTTTAGCTTTTTTACGTACTATTTCTATGCATTTTAACTGTGTTTTATATATAGAATGTTTTGTATTTATTGTGATTTTTATTATTTTTTGAATATTTTTTATCTTTTATGTTTTTTGCACTATTTTTACACATTTTAACTGTGTTTAATATGTATACTTTTTTGTATTTATTGTGATCTTTGTTATTTTGGAATATTTTTTATATTTTACCTTTTATACGCACTATTTCTATGCATTTTAACTGTGTTTTATATACAGAATGTTTTGTATTTATTGTGATTTTTATTATTTTTGGAATATTTTTTAATCTTTTACCTTTTTAGCACTATTTTTATGCATTTTAATTGTGTTTTATATATAGAATGTTTTGTATTTATTGTGATTGTTAGTATTTTTGGAATATTTTTTATCCTTTACCGTATTTTATTTATTTGTCTATTTTTTTTTACAGATTTATTTATGCATTACTTAACAATTTATTAATTAAAACTTTATTTGTTGGTATTTATGTATTTATTAATTATTTATTTGGTCATTTGTCTAATTATTTCTTTACTGATTTATTTATAAAATACTTTATAAAGTATAAGTGAGAACTTATTTTTTTTTGTTTTATATATATATATATATATATATATATATATATATATATATATATATATATATATATATATATATATATATATATATATATATATATATATATATATATATATATATGTAATCTGGGGGGGGTGAAACATCTTGGCAACATCTGTAGACCTTCCACGGCGAGAGGAGCACACGGCGGAGGGGGAAAAAAAGGAATTCAAAACATGATTTGGTTGGTTTCAATATGACATATATTTTCTCAAAAGTGTCCGAAAAGGAGTAGGAAGAAGCAAGGCCGATCCAACACTTCCTGTGTGTGACAGGTAACAGAGCGACCCATAGAAGGCTGCCAAAAAGTAGGTGTGTCTCAGTTGCAATACACTTTTCCACCACATGTGGCAGTAATGGCAATCTCAAACAAAACAGAAGAAGTCTTAAGCGCAAAAAAAATGACTAAAGTTTAATAAACATTTATTATTATTTATTACTATTTTGTTTGTTTATTTATTTTAGTGCTGCAGTATCAGTTTTTAAGTCCCTTCTTTTACAGTATATTTGATTAGTATTTATTTTTATATATTCTTTTTATCCATTTTTAACTGTGTTTTATATGTATACTTTTTTGTGTTTATTGTGATTTTTATTATTTTGGAAAAATATGTATGTTTTACCTTTTTTCTATGCATTTTTATCTTTTATCTTTTTTGCACTATTTTCATGCATTTTAACTGTGTATGTATACTTTTTAGTATTTATTGTGATTTTTATTATTTTGGAATATTTTTTATGTTTTACCTTTTTTACACACTATTTCTATGCATTTTAACTCTGTTTTATATATAAAATGTTTTGTATTTATTGTGATTTTTAGTATTTTTGGAATATTTTTTGTCTTTTACCTTTTTTGCACTATTTTTGTGCATTTTAACTGTGTTTTGTATGTATACTTTTTTGTATTTATTGTATTTTTTGTTATTTTGGAATATTTGTTATATTTTACCTTTTATACGCACTATTTATATGCATTTTAACTGTGTTTTATATACAGAATGTTTTATATTTATTGTGATTTTTAGTATTTTTGGAATATTTTTTATCCTTTACCGTATTTTATTAATTTGTCTATTTTTTTTACAGATTTATTTATACATTACTTAACAATTTATTAATTAAAACTTTATTTGTTGGTATTTATGTATTTATTAATTATTTATTTGGTCATTTGTCTAATTATTTCTTTACTGATTTATTTATAAAATACTTTATAAAGTATATGTGAGAAATATTTGTTGTTTTGTTATATATATATATATATATATATATATATATATATATATATATATATATATATATATATATATATATATATATATATATATATATATATATATATATATATATATGCTCCAGCAACCTCCGCGAGCCTGAACGGGACAAGCAGTAGAAAATGGATGGATGGATGGAGATATATATATATATATATATATATATATATATATATATATATATATATATATATATATATATATATATATATATATATATGTAATCTGGGGGGGGGTGAAACATCTTGGCAACATCTGTAGACCTTCCATGGCGAGAGGAACACACGACGGAGGGAAGTTGGCGCACAAAAAAGAGAAAGAAAAAGAAGACAAAACATGATTTGGTTGGTTAATATGACATATATTTTCTCAAAAGTGTCCCAAAAGGAGTAGGAAGAAGCAAGGCCGATCCAACACTTCCTGTGTGTGACAGGTAACAGAGCGACCCATAGAAGGCTGCCAAAAAGTAGGTGTGTTTCAGTTGCAATACATTTTTCCACCACATGTGGCAGTAATGGCAATCTCAAACAAACAGAAGAAGTCTTAAGTGCAAAAAATATCACCAAAGTTTAATGGACATTTATTATTATTTGGTTTGTGCTTACTTATTTTAGCGCTGCATTATCAGTTTTTAAGTCCTTTCTTTTACGGTATATTTGATTAGTATTTATTGTCACATTTTCTTTTCATCCATTTTTAACTGTATTTTGTATTTATACTTTTTTGTATTTATTGTGATTTTTGTTATTTTGGAATATTTTGATGTCTTACCTTTTTTACGCACTATTTCTATGCATTTTAACTGTGTTTTGTATTTATTGTGATTTTTATAATTTTTTGAATATTTTTTTATCCTTTACCTTTTTTATTTGCTTGCACTATTTGAATGCATTTAACTGTGTTTCATATATAAAATGTTTTGTATTTATTGTGATTTTTATTATTTTTGAATATTTTTTATTTTTTACCTTTTTTATTTGCTTGCACTATTTTAATGCATTTTAACTGTGTTTTTTGTATATAATATGTTTTGTATTTATTGTGATTTTTATTATTTTTGGAATATTTTTTATCCCTTATCATTTTTTTATTTTTTTGCACTTTTTTAATGCATTTTTTACCTTTTTTATTTGCTTGCACTATTTTAATGCATTTTAACTGTGTTTTTTGTATATAATATGTTTTGTATTTATTGTGATTTTTATTATTTTTGGAATATTTTTTATCCTTTATCATTTTTTTTTGCACTTTTTTAATGCATTTTAACTGAGTTTTATAAATAGAATGTTTTGTATTTTTTGTGATTTTTTTTTTTTTTTTTTAAATTTTTTTTTGGTACAATTTTTATGCATTTGAACTGTGTTTAATGTTTTGTGTTTATTGTGATTTGGATTATCATTGTACAGCTGGGATAGGCTCCAGCACCCCCACGGGCACGAGAAAACGTTACTTGTTTTAATTGATTTATTTGATATTTATTTACTTACCCATTTGTCAATACATGTTTTTATTGATTTTTTATTGATTTTTTACTCAATGATAAATGTATTTATTGTTATTTATGTATTCAATAATTACTTACCTACTTATTTGTCTATTTTTTTTACACATTTATTCATACATTACTTAACAGTTTATAAATGAAAACTTTATTTGTTGGTATTTATGTATTTATTAATTATTTATTTGGTCATTTGTCTAATTATGTATTTACTGATTTATTTATAAAATAATTTATAAAGTATAAGTGAGAACTTAATTGTTTTTGTTTTATATATATATATATATATATATATATATATATATATATATATATATATATATATATATATATGCTCCAGCAACCCCCACGACCCTGAACGGGACAAGCGGTAGAAAATGGATGGATGGATGGATATATATGTTATATATATATTATTTTTGGAATGTTTTTTATCTTTTACCTTTTTTGCACTATTTTTATGCATTTTAACTATGTTTTATAAATAGAATGTTTTGTATTTATTGTGATTTTTAGTATTTTTGGTTGTTTTTTTTTAATCCTGTACCGTTTTTATTTTTTTGCACAATTCTTATGCATTTTTTTTGTCTTTTGTATTTATTTTAGAAATTATACCATACCATACCAAACCAACTTTATTTATAAAGCCCTTTAAAAACAACCACAGTTGAAAAACAGAGGGCTGTACACCACAAAGAAATAAAGGCAAAGGACAGACTAAAAATTAAAATTTAAAACAGAAGTAAAATACAAATTAAAAAAGCAAATACAAAATTACCCTAAGAACAATTTTGTTAGATAAAAAGCAGTTAAAAGTTAAAAACAGTTAAAAAAGTTAAAAGTTAAAAACAGTTTAAAGTCTCATGCTGGGCTAAAAGCCAGGGAATAAAAATGGGTTTTAAGAAGGGTCTTAAAAATAGCCAAAGAAGGGGCCTGTCTCACATGGAGTGGAAGATCATTCCAGAGTTTGGGGCCCGCAACAGAGAAGGCTCTGTCCCCCCTCAAAATTATTTTTATTTATTTTAAATTATTTATAAAATACTTCATAAAGTATAAGTGAGAACTTTATTTTTTTTGTTATATTATATATATATATATATATATATATATATATATATATATATATATATATATATATATATATATATATATATATATATATATATATATATATATACATTACTTAACTATTTATCAATGAAAACTTTATTTATAGTATTTAATAATTGCTTAATTGTCATGTATTTATTTACTGATTTACTTACCTATTCATTGTTGTGTTAATGACATGATTAAATGTGTTAGTAAGGGGTTGTGTTGAATAAACTCAGCTTCTTCCTACTCCTTTTCAGACATGCTGTAATGAGAAACTGACAATTTATGATTAGTGTTCTGAGAAGCGGCTTCACACTGTGTATAGACGACACCTTCATCGCGGCTGGCCCTCAAATTCCATCAGGTGTTGTGGCATCGAATCATTACATCGAGAATTACACTCCAATTAGATTGTGAGTTGTTGTCAGATTCACATCCCCAATGAGCTGTGTTTGGAAAAATGACTTTTAAAAAGTCATTATTTATTGTGACTTGTTATGGAATGACTCTTTAATAAACGTAACTAATCACTAGGGGGAGTAAAATGTTGCGTAACTTTAAACAAAAACTCTCAACATCTGGCACGTGCAGTTGAGACGTTTCATGAGAGCAGAGTGTGAGTGTGTGCCTTTAAAAGGCGGTGCCTGTTGCTAAGCATGTGTACGTGTATATATACATATATGTATACATATATTCATACAAACACATAAATATGTCTATAAAGGTATGAATGTATATATATATATGTGTGTGTATGTGTATATATAAATATATGTATACATTTTTACATATATTTATATAAACATATATATATATATATATATATATATATATATATATATACAAATGTATATATATACACATGCAGTATGTATATGTACATAGAAACATTACGGCACACATTGTTTGTAATGTGCATTTTGGATGTGGTTTTTATCAACACGCTTGCAGGTGTTGAAAGCGCCATGCAAAACCGCTAATGCTAACCAGTAGCAATGTAAGTTAGCCTGGAGCTAAGACATTTTTTTAAATTTTTTTTTAAAGAATTGCTTTCTATCAGGCAGGGAAAACCACAGCATTATGGAGAGGCCCAGAGGATATTTGCTGCTTCACGCCAAGGAGGTGAGACACACACACACACACACACACACACACACACACACACACACACACACGCACGCTGCAAGGAAATTGGGCATTAGGCAAAAATGGTGCGTATTTGCTCAGCTCCTACGCCGAAATGAGGTGATTAGTCCTCAGAGAACGTTCAGTCGAGTCAGCAAAAGTCAACATTTATTCAACACCGCCGGACTTTTGTTGAAAAAAAACAACAAACATTAGCACGGTCGGCGTGAAAGATCGTATGCTAAACAACTAGTTTGTGTACCAAAACATTTTAGTGGAACACTTTACAATCCATTTGTTGAGATAAAAAAAACAAGGAAATATTACAAATGTATATACAACTAGAACATTCCCACGGGTTTCAGGTGCAACTGTACAAAATGAGCCACAGAGCTAGCCTAAAACCGCGGCGTGTTTACATAAAAATGCTAACACTTAGCATGTGTGCTAAAGATAGCACGATGTCAGTCAATATGTTTCATATACCAAGTTATATGACTGTAAGGTGAATGGCTGCGGAATTAAAGAAAAAGTGTAAAAAAAAAAAAATAAAAAAATAAAAAATAAATTAGCACTTTATTGTTAGCGTGCTAGCATGCTAACGTTAGCACATTGACAGTTAACAGCTGTCACATACTAAGTTATATGACTTTAAGGTAAACGGTTGCAAAATTAGCTCACAAAGCTGGCACTTTAATGTTAGCATGCTGACATGCTAACGTAAACGTGCAAACAGTTAGCATGTTTCAAATGTCGAGTTATATGACTGTAAGGTGTATGGCTGCGGAATTAAAGAAAAAAGTGTAAAATAAAAAAAAATGAAAAATAAAAATGAGCACTTTATTGTTAGCGTGCTAGCATGCGAACGTTAGCACATTGACAGTTTACAGCTGTCACATACTAAGTTATATGACTCTAAGGTAAACGGTTGCAAAATTAGCTCACAAAGCTGGCACTTTGATGTTAGCATGCTGACATGCTAACGTAAACGTGCAAACAGTTAGCATTTTTCAAATGCCGAGTTATATGACTGTAAGGTGTATGGCTGCGGAATTAAAGAAAAAAGTGTAAAATAAAAAAAAATAAAAATGAGCACTTTATTGTTAGCGTGCTAGCATGCTAACGTTAGCACATTGACAGTTTACAGCTGTCACATACTAAGTTATATGACTCTAAGGTAAACGGTTGCAAAATTAGCTCACAAAGCTGGCACTTTGATGTTAGCATGCTGACATGCTAACGTAAACGTGCAAACAGTTAGCATGTTTCAAATGCCGAGTTATATGACTGTAAGGTGTATGGCTGCGGAATTAAAGAAAAAAGTGTAAAATAAAAAAAAATAAAAAATAAAAAATTAGCACTTTATTGTTAGCGTGCTAGCATGCTAACGTTAGCACATTGACAGTTTACAGCTGTCACATACCAAGTTATATGACTCTAAGGTAAACGGTTGCAAAATTAGCTCACAAAGCTGGCACTTTAATGTTAGCATGCTGACATGCTAACGTAAACGTGCAAACAGTTAGCATGTTTCAAATGTCGAGTTATATGACTGTAAGGTGTATGGCTGCGGAATTAAAGAAAAAAGTGTAAAATAAAAAAAATAAATAAATAAAAATGAGCACTTTATTGTTACCGTGCTAGCATGCTAAAGTTAGCACACTGACAGTTAAGAAGTGTCACATACCAAGTTATATGACTCTAAGGTAAACGGTTGCAAAATTAGCTCACAAAGCTGGCACTTTGATGTTAGCATGCTGACATGCTAACGTAAACGTGCAAACAGTTAGCATGTTTCAAATGTCGAGTTATATGACTGTAATGGCTGCGGAATTAAAGAAAAAAGTGTAAAATTAAAAAAAATAAAAAATAAAAATGAGCACTTTATTGTTACCGTGCTAGCATGCTAAAGTTAGCACACTGACAGTTAACAAGTGTCACATACCAAGTTATATGACTCTAAGGTAAACGGTTGCAAAATTAGCTCACAAAGCTGGCACTTTGATGTTAGCATGCTGACATGCTAACGTAAACGTGCAAACAGTTAGCATGTTTCAAATGTCGAGTTATATGACTGTAAGGTGTATGGCTGCGGAATTAAAGAAACAAGTGTAAAATTTAAAAAAACATAGTTAGCACTTTATTGTTAGCGTGCTAGCATGCTAACGTTAGCACACTGACCGTTAACAGCTGTCACATACCAAGTTGTATGACTTCTAGGGTAAACGGTTGGCAAAACGTTGATCACATGGTTGGATTTGAAGATCTTCGTGCAGTTAAAAAGCTTGACATGGTCATTTGCTGAAAAACAATAACAAATCAAACAGAGTGGGGACTCGCTGGCAAACATTACAGGACTTGTTACTTTATGCAGACTTTTTTTTTTTTAGACACTTTAGTAATCTCTTAAACATTTTATGTTATTCTATTAGTTTCAATCAGCCTATATTATCGTATTGTTTTAATCAGCCTATTTGATTTTATTAGTTGATTTAATCAGCTTATTTTATTATATTTAATTGTTTTATCAGCCCATTGTATTATATTTTAGTTTTTTTATCAGCCTACTTGATCATAATTTAGTTGTTTTTATCAGCCTATTTTATTATATTTTAGTTGTTTTTATCAGCCTATTTTATTATATTTTAGTTGTATGTATAAGCCTATTTTATCATATTTTAGTTGTTTTATCAGTCTATTTTATAATATTTTAGTTGTTTTAATCAGCCTATTTTAGAAATTTTATGAGCCTATTTTATTTTATTGTAGCTGTTTTTATCAGTCTATTTTATAATATTTTAGTTGTTTTAACCAGCCTATTTTAGTAGTTTTATGAGCCTATTTTATTTTAGTTGTTTTATCAGCTTATTGTATTATATTTTAGTTGTTTACATCAGCCTATTTTATCATATTTTAGTTGTTTTTATCATTCTATTTTATAATATTTTAGTTCTTTTAATCAGCCTATTGTAGAAGTTTTATGAGCCTATTTTATTTTATTTTAGTTGTTTACATCAGCCTATTTTATCATATTTTAGTTGTTTTTATCAGTCTATTTTATATTATTTTAGTTGTTTTATAAGCCTATTTTAATTTATTTTAGTTGTTTTAGCAGCTTATTTTATTATATTTTAGTTGTTTACATCAGCCTAATTTATCATATTTTAGTTGTATGTATCAGCCTATTTTATCATATTTTAGTTGTTTCTATCAGTCTATTTTATAATATTTTAGTTATTTGAATCAGCCTATTTTAGTTTTCTTATGAACCTATTTTATCTTATTTTTTAGTTGTTTTATCAGCTTTTTTTTTTATTTCATTTGAGTTGTTTACATCAGCCTATTTTATCATATTTTAGTTGTTTTCATCAGTCTATTTTATAATATTTTAGTTGTTTTCACCAGCCTATTTTAGTAGTTTTATCAGCCTATTTTATTTTATTTTAGTTGTTTTATCATCTTATTTTATTATATTTCAGTTGTTTACATCAGCCTATTTTATCATATTTGAGGTGTTTTCATCAGCCTATTTTGCTTTATTTTAGTTTTTTTATCAGCCTATTTTACTATATTTCAGTTGTTTTGATCAGTCTATTTTATAATATTTTAGTTGTTTTAATCAGCCTATTTTAGTAGTTTTATGAGCTTATTTTATTTTAGTTGTTTTATCAGCTTATTTTATTATATTTTAGTTGTTTACATCAGCCTATTTTATCATATTTTAGATGTTTTTATCAGCATATCTTATTATATTTGAGTTGTTTTAATCAGCCTATTTTATTATATTTCAATTGTTTTTATCAGCCTATTTTATTTTAGTTGTTTTATCAGCCTATTTTATTTTATTACTTATTTTAATCAGCTTATTTTATTTAATTTTAGTTGTTTCAATTAGCCTATTTTATTTCATTTTATTTGAGTTGTTTTAATCAGCTTATTTTATTATATTTCAATTGTTTTTATCAGCCTATTTTATTTTATTTTAGTTGTTTCATCAGCCTATTTTATTTTATTACTTATTTTAATCAGCTTATTTTATTTAATTGTAGTTGTGTTTATCAGCCTATTTTTATTTTTATTCAGTTGTTTTTATTTTATTTTATTGATTTTATTAACCCATTTTTTGATCCATCTTTTAAGGCATATTTTCCAGGGATTGACCCATTTTGTTCAGGGCTGATACTGATACCGATTATTAGTAGTCAAGGAGGCCGATAAGTGATATTTATCAGCAGTAAAAACACATTCGTTTTGATGTGAGTCGAAGAGGAACATCAACATTTGATTTCAAAATAAAATAGGTCAAAAAACATTTTCACGTAGATTATAGTTGAGACATTTTTCAAGATGGCTGACATCATTTCTTCCTGAATGTTACAGAAAGTATGAGAATGTGTGAGCTGCTGCCTCACCTTCTTTACTTATACAATATTTGTAGTGGTAAAGTACTAGTGGTAATGTACCAGTGGTAAAGTACTAGTGGTAAAGAAGTAGTACTACTAGTAAAGTACTATTAGTAGAGTACTAGTAATAAAGTACTAGTAGTTAGTGCCAAGACAAGTCATCACGGAATGTTTGCGGAGACAAAAGCTTCAGTAATTAAGAAGCCGAGCGTTCATTTTCTTGATGAATTAATTTCCTGGCTGGCGTTTGATGAATAAGAAAATCCTCCAAAGCTGTTCGGACGTTTTTGTAATTAAAGTGAAAGATTCTGTCAGCACGTAAATCCTTAATTGGTCTCCCAGAGAGACTCGGGAGCGAGTGTGGAGGAACCAGGGCGGGAAAACAAAGCCTGCTCAAATGTGGACTTCAATGAATCAGCGGGGAGAGGACGAGGCATTTAGCGTAGGACCAGGTGAAGTACACTTAATCAGCGTAGGATCAGGTGAAGTACACTTAATCAGCGTAGGATCAGGTGAAGTACGCTGAATCAGTGTAGGATCAGGTGAAGTACGCTTAATCAGCGTAGGATCAGGTGAAGTACACTTAATCAGTGTAGGACCAGGTGAAGTACACTGAATCAGCGTAGGATCAGGTGAAGTACACTGAATCAGCGTATGACCAGGTGAAGTATGCTTAATCAGTGTAGGATCAGGTGAAGTACAGTTAATCAGCGTAGGATCAGGTGAAGTACGCTTAATTAGCATAGGACCAGGTGAAGTACGCTTAATCAGCGTAGGATCAGGTGAAGTATAATTAATCAGCGTAGGATCAGGTGAAGTATGCTTAATCAGCGTAGACCAGGTGAAGTATGCTTAATCAGCGTAGGATCAGGTGAAGTATGCTGAATCAGCGTAGGATCAGGTGAAGTATGCTTAATCAGCGTAGGATCAGGTGAAGTACACTTAATCAGCTTAGAACCAGGGGAAGTACACTTAATCAGCGTAGGATCAGTTGAAGTATAATTAATCAACGAAGGATCAGGTGAAGTACGCTGAATCAGCGTAGGATCAGGTGAAGTACGCTTAATCAGCGTAGGATCAGGTGAAGTATGCTTAATCAGCGTAGGATCAGTTGAAGTACGCTGAATGAGCGTAGGATCAGGTGAAGTATAATTAATCAACGTAGGATCAGGTGAAGTACGCTTAATCAGCGTAGGATCAGGTGAAGTATGCTTAATCAGCGTAGGATCAGTTGAAGTACGCTGAATGAGCATAGGATCAGGTGAAGTACGCTTAATCAGCGTAGGATCAGGTGAAGTATGCTTAATCAGCGTAGGATCAGGTGAAGTATGCTTAATCAGCGTAGGATCAGGTGAAGTATGCTTAATTAGTGTAGGATCAGGTGAAGTATAATTAATCAGCGTAGGATCAGGTGAAGTATGCTTAATCAGCGTAGGATCAGGTGAAGTACGCTTAATCAGCGTAGGATCAGGTGAAGTATGCTTAATCAGCGTAGGATCAGGTGAAGTACGCTTAATCAGCGTAGGATCAGGTGAAGTATGCTTAATTAGCGTAGGATCAGGTGAAGTATGCTTAATTAGCGTAGGATCAGGTGAAGTATGCTTAATCAGTGTAGGATCAGGTGAAGTACGCTTAATCAGCGTAGGATCAGGTGAAGTATGCTTAATTAGCGTAGGATCAGGTGAAGTATGCTTAATCAGCGTAGGATCAGGTGAGGTACGCTTAATTAGCGTAGGATCAGGTGAAGTATGCTTAATCAGCGTAGGACCAGGTGAAGTACACTTAATCAGCGTAGGATCAGGTGAAGTATGCTTAATCAGCGTAGGATCAGGTGAAGTATAATTAATCAACGTAGGATCAGGTGAAGTATGCTTAATCAGCGTAGGATCAGGTGAAGTATAATTAATCAGCGTAGGATCAGGTGAAGTATGCTTAATCAGCGTAGGATCAGGTGAAGTATGCTTAATCAGCGTAGGATCAGGTGAAGTATGCTTAATCAGCGTAGGATCAGGTGAAGTATGCTTAATCAGCGTAGGATCAGGTGAAGTATGCTTAATCAGCGTAGGATCAGGTGAAGTACGCTTAATCAGCGTAGGATCAGGTGAAGTATGCTTAATCAGCGTAGGATTAGGTGAAGTATAATTAATCAGCGTAGGATCAGGTGACGTATGCTTAATCAGCGTAGGATCAGGTGAGGTACGCTTAATTAGCGTAGGATCAGGTGAAGTATGCTTAATCAGTGTAGGATCAGGTGAAGTACAATTAATCAGCGTAGGATCAGGTGAAATATAATTAATCAGCGTAGGATCAGGTGAAGTACACTGAATCAGCGTAGGATTAGGTGAAGTACGCTTAATCAGCTGAGGACCAGGTGAAGTACACTGAATCAGCGTAGGATCAGGTGAAGTACACTGAATCAGTGTAGGACCAGGTGAAGTACGCTTAATCAGCGTAGGACCAGGTGAAGTACACTTAATCAACGAAGGATCAGGTGAAGTACACTGAATCAGCGTAGGACCAGGTGAAGTACGCTTAATCAGCGTAGGATCAGGTGAAGTACACTTAACCATCAGAAACATTCTGTGCTCCATCATGTCAGCGTTGTTGACATTGGAACAGACCACAAGTCTTACCTGGTTAACTGCTTGATTAACTCTTTACAAACTCAACATAACTCTAAATACTGTAAATATAATTACCTTATTGTTGTGTTCATTAACTCTTTACAAACTCAACATAATTATATATAAATATTATTTACTTATTGTTGTGTTCATTAACTCTTTACAAACTCAATATAATTACATATAAATATTATTTACTTATTGTTGTGTTAATTAACTCTTTACAAACTCAACATAATTATATATAAATATTATTTACTTATTGTTGTGTTAATTAACTCTTTACAAACTCAACATAATTATATATAAATATTATTTACTTATTGTTGTGTTAATTAACTCTTTACAAACTCAATATAATTATATATGAATATAATTCACTGCCTTGATAGCTGAGGAGTTATGACAGGAAGTTACATTTCTAATAAATTATACTATTCTCCTGCTCCTTATTTTCCATAAATCATAAAAAAATGCCAATAATTATCAATATTAATCAATATATTAATAATATTTCAACAATTACTGCAGAACAACAATTCCTTTCCATAGTTAAAATAAGAATAACAGGGCAAATTAATGTTACACAGCCATAATAGTTATAGAAAATAGTTCTTCTCAGGTTTCTCTATGTTTACATTTTCACCCTTTGCACTATTTTCTTACACTTTGTGAAGCATTTTTTACATATTCCTTATTTTTAAGAGTTTATTGTTAAGTGTTCAATGTGATTTTACTATTTTGTTGACATTGTTTGAGTGTTTTCCACGCTTGTGTTGACATTTCCTTTCTGCCTTGATAGCTGAGGGATTATAATGACAGGAAGTTACATTTCTAATAAATTATATTATTCTCTTGCTATTTATTTATCGTAGGTCATAAAAAAATGTCAATAATTATCGATATCGACCGATATAGTAATAATATTTAAACAATTACTGCATAACACAAATTATTTTTCCATAGGTAAATAAGAATAACAGGGCAAATTAATGTTACACAGCCATTATTTCCTGCCACTAAACCTGCAAGAAATCGTTAACATTTTCACACTTTGCACTATTTTCTTACACTTTATGAAGCATTTCTTACATATTCATTATTTTTAAGATCTTATTGTTAAGTGTTCAATGTGATTTTACTATTTTGTTGACATTGTTTGAGTGTTTCCCATGCTTGTGTTGACATTTCCTTCCTGCCTTGATAGCTGAGGGATTAGAATCACAGGAAGTTACATTTCAAATAAATTACATTATTCTCCTGCTCCTTATTTTCCATAAGTCATAAAAAATGCCAATAATTATCGATATTAATCAATATATCAATAATATTTCAACAATTCCTGCATAACAAAAATTCCTTTCCATAGTTAAAATAAGAATAACAGGGCAAATTCATGTTACACAGCCGTTATAGTTAGAGAAAATAGTTTTTCTCAGGTTTTGCTGTGTTTACATTTACACATTTTCTTACACTTTATGAAGCATTTCTTACATGTTCCTTATTTTTAAGAGTTTATTGTGAAGTGTTCAATGTGATTTTACTATTTTGTTGACATTGTTTTCCATGCTTATGTTGACATTTAATTTTCTGCCTTGATAGCTGAGGGATTATAATCACAGGAAGTTACATTTCTAATAAATTATATTATTCTCCCGCCCCTTATTTTCCATAAATCATAAAAAAATGCCAACAGGAAGTTAAATTTCTAGTAGTGTTATGCTGCTCCTTATTTCCCATATAGCTCATAGAGCAGGGGTCACCAACGCGGTGCCCGCGGGCACCAGGTAGCCCGTAAGGACCAGATGAGTAGCCCGCTGGCCTGTTCTAAAAATAGCTCAAATAGCAGCACTTACCAGTGAGCTGCCTCTATTTTTTTAAATTTTATTTATTTACTAGCAAGCTGGTCTCACTTTGCCCGACATTTTTAATTCTAAGAGAGACAAAACTCAAATAGAATTTGAAAATCCAAGAAAATATTTTAAAGACTTGGTCTTCACTTGTTTAAATAAATTCATTATTTTTTTTACTTTGCTTCTTATAACTTTCAGAAAGACAATTTTAGAGAAAAAATACAACCTTAAAAATGATTTTACGATTTTTAAACACATATACCTTTTTACCTTTTAAATTCCTTCCTCTTCTTTCCTGACAATTTAAACTAGGGATGTCCGATAATGGCTTTTTGCCGATATCCGATATTCCGTTATTGTCCAACTCTTTAATTACCGATACCGATATCAACCGATACCGATATCAACCGATATATGCAGTCGTGGAATTAACACATTATTATGCCTAATTTGGACAACCAGGTATGGTGAAGATAAGGTGCTTTTTAAAAAAATTAGTAAAATAAGATAAATAAATTAAAAACATTTTCTTGAATAAAAAAGAAAGTACAACGATATAAAAACAGTTACATAGAAACTAGTAATGAATGAAAATGACTAAAATTAACTGTTAAAGGTTAGTACTATTAGCGGAGCAGCAGCACGCACAATCATGTGTGCTTACGGACTGTATCCCTTGCAGACTGTATTGATATATATTGATATATAATGTAGGAAGCAGAATATTAATAACAGAAAGAAACAACACTTTTGTGTGAATGAGTGTGAATGGGGGAGGGAGGTTTTTTGGGTTGGTGCACTAATTGTAAGTGTATCTTTATGTTGATTTAATTTAAAAAAAAAAACAAAAAAAAACGATACCGATAATAATAAAACCGATACCAATAATTTCATTTTAACGCATATATCGGCCGATATTATCGGACATCTCTAATTTAAACCAATGTTCAAGTATTTTTTTTTTTTTTGTAAAGAATAATAAATACATTTTAATTTAATTCTTCATTTTAGCTTCTGTTTTTTCGACGAAGAATATTTGTGAAATATTTCTTCAAACTTATTATGATTAAAATTCAAAATTGGCAAATCTAGAAAATCTGTAGAATCAAATTTAAATCTTATTTCAAAGTGTTTTTGAATTTCTTTGAAAAAAAATTGTTCTGGAAAATCTAGAAGAAATAATAAATGTGTCTTTGTTAGAAATATAGCTTGGTCCAATTTGTTATATATTCTAACAAAGTGCAGATTGGATTTTAACCTATTGAAAAGATGTCATCAAAAATTCTAAAATTAATCTTAATCGGGAAAAATCACTAATGATGTTCCAATATTTTTTTTTTTTTAATTTTTTCAAAAAGATTCGAGTTTTTTCTTCTTTTTTTGTCGGTTGAATTTTGAATTTTAAAGAGTCGAAATTGAAGATAAACTATGTTTCAAAATGTAATTGTCATTTTTTTGTGTGTTTTCTCCTATTTTAAACCATTCAATTAAGTGTAAATATCATTAATTATTAATAATAACATAGAGTTAAAGGTAAATCGAGCAAATTGGCTATTTCTGGCAATTTATTGAAGTGTGTATCAAACTGGTAGCCCTTCGCATGAATCACTACCCAAGAAGTAGCTCTTGCTTTCAAAAAGGTTGGTGACCCCTGTCAATAATTATGGATTATTAATAATATGTATACAATTACAGCATAAGAACAAATAATTTCTATAGTTAAATAAGAATATTAGGGCAAATGAATGTTACACAGCCGTTAATGTCAGTAAAGTCTGCAGATGTGTGGGTGAAAGTCTTGTAGTCCCTTTGAAGTGTGAGAGTCCAACGAGGCGAGGCCATCAGGTGCTGAGATCAATGAAGTCCAGCAAGTGACCCCATCGGACCCTTTGAACTTGCTGCGGGGTCCGCCGGTGAGTCCCGGTCATCAGGCCTGCTCCGGTCGGCCGAGGTCTGCAAATGGGCCTGACGCGGGCCACAGACCCATGCTGGGGTCCTCTGAAACCAGAGACCCTTGAAGTGTCAGCTCCGTCCACCCAACGCGAGACACGGCCGGGCCCCGCCCGCCCTCCTTCCGCGCGCTAACCACCGGCGGCCCGTGGAGCGGACCACCCCGGGGGCGGCCGAGCCCCCCGCTTACACCTGCCATAAAACTTAAAAGCTGCAGGCTCATCCCCGCGGCTTTGAAGTGTTCAAAGCATAGCTGGCCGGCCGACCTTTGCCGGGACGCTGGACGCAACACATGTTGTCCTCGGCCGCCTGGGAAGGACGCGCTGTGGGGCGACATGTGCGTAGAGTAAGGGCCTGTGCGTAAAGGAAGGGCCGGTGCGTAAAGTAAGGGCCGGTGCGTAAAGTAAAGGCCGGTGCATAAGGTAAAGGCCGGTGCGTAAAGTAAGAACCGGTGCGTAAAGTAAGGGCCAGTGCGTAAAGTAAGGGCCGGTGCGTAAAGTAAGGGCCGGTGCGTAAAGTAAGGGCCGGTGCGTAAAGTAAGAACCGGTGCGTAAAGTAAGGGCCGGTGCGTAAGGTAAAGGCCAGCGCGTAAAGTAAGGGCCAGTGCGTAAAGTAAGGGCCAGTGCGCCGCGGCCAAGCGTGGAGCCTCTCGTTCCCACGCACGGACATGTGATCGGCATCCAAACGCACACCGTTTATGACGAGAAAACATGTATTTTATTAAATATGATGTCAAATAAACATTACAAACACACCTTATGTGATTATTTATGTCACATTTAGTAGAAAACATGTTTTTTATTGAATATGATGTCAAATAAACATTATAAACACAAACCATGTATGATTATTTATGTCATATTTAGTAGAAAATATGTATTTTATTAAATATGATGTCAAATGAACATTAGAAACACAGACCATGTATGATTATTTATGTCACATTTAGTAGAAAATATGTATTTTATTAAATATGATGTCAAATAAACATTAGAAACACAAACCATGTATGATTATTTATGTCACATTTAGTAGAAAATATGTATTTTATTAAATATGATGTCAAATAAACATTAGAAACACAAACCATGTATGATTATTTATGTCACATTTAGTAGAAAATATGTATTTTATTAAATATGATGTCAAATAAACATTAGAAACACAAACCATGTATGATTATTTATGTCACATTTAGTGGAAAACATGTATTTTATTAAATATGATGTCAAATAAACATTAGAAACACACCATGTATGATTATTTATGTCACATTTAGTAGAAAACATGTATTTTATTAAATATGATGTCAAATAAACATTAGAAACACACCATGTATGATTATTTATGTCACATTTAGTAGAAAACATGTCTTTTATTAAATATGATGTCAAATACACATTAGAAACACAAACCATGTATGATTATTTATGTCATATTTAGTAGAAAACATGTATTTTATTAAATATTATGTCAACATTAGACAAGTCTAAAAATAATAAATTGAAAAATAAATAAATACCAATTAAAAAAATAAAATAATAATAATAAAAAAGAGTAGGTAACTAGGAGCTAGCAGCTACACAACAGCTAAGCACACAATAGCACACAAGCTATTAGGTAATAATTATTGAACAATAAAAGATGGTATTTGTCAACATGAACAAGTATCAAATAATTATTGTTACACGTACAAAGTCCACGAGGCAGACACGTATTAGCAAGTATCCAGTATCAAATGTGTCCGCATCATTCAACTTACTTATTGACGGGAAAAAAAATTGTCAACATAAACAAGTATAAAATAATTGTAGTTGCACATTACTTACACATATAAAGTCTTCAATGCAGCAACGTGTTAAAAAGTATCCAGTAACAGACGTGTCCGCATCATTCAACTTACTTATTGTCGCAAAAATGTTGTTTTCAACATTAATAAGTATCAAATAATTATAGTTGCACATTACTTACACATACAAAGTCTCCAAGGCAGAAGTGTGTCAAAAATTATCCAGTAATAAATGTGTCCGCGTCATTCAACTTACTTATTGTCGCAAAAATGTTTTTGTCAACATAAATAAGTATCAAATAATTATAGTTACATATTATTTACACATACAAAGTCACCAAGGCAGAAGCGTATTAGAAAGTATCCAGTAACAAACGTGTCCGCATCATTCAACTTACTTATTGACGGACAAAAAAAATTGTCAACACAAACAAGTATCAAATAATTATGGTTGCACATTACTCACACATATAAAGTATTCAATGCAGCAACGTGTTAAAAAGTATCCAGTAACAGACGTGTCCGCATCATTCAACTTACTTATTGTCGCAAAAATGTTGTTTTCAACATTAATAAGTATCAAATAATTATAGTTGCACATTACTTACACATACAAAGTCTCCAAGGCAGAAGTGTGTTAAAAATTATCCAGTAATAAATGTGTCCGCATCATTCAACTTACTTATTGTCGCAAAAATGTTTTTGTCAACATAAATAAGTATCAAATGATTATAGTTTCATATTATTTACACATACAAAGTCACCAAGGCAGAAGCGTATTAGAAAGTATCCAGTAGCAAACGTGTCCGCATCATTCAACTTACTTATTGTTGCAAAAATGTTTTTGTCAACATAAATAAGTATCAAATAATTATAGTTGCATATTACTTACACATATAAAGTCTCCAAGGCAGAATTGTGTTAAAAAGTATCCAGTAACAAACGTGTCCGCATCATTCAACTTAATTATTGTCGGGGGGGAAAAAATTGTCAACATAAAAAAGTATCAAATAATGATAGTTGCACATTACTTACATATATAAAGTCTCCAAGGCAGAAGCGTGTTCAAAAGTATCCAGTAACAAACGTGTCCGCATCATTCTACTTATTAATTGTCGCAAAATTGTTTTTTGTCAACATAAACAAATATCAAGCTATTATAGTTGCTTATTACTTACACATATAAAGTCTTCAACGCAGAAGCGTGTCAAAAAGTATCCAGTAACAAACGTGTCCGCATCATTCAACGTACCTATTGTCGCCAAAAAATTGCCAACATAAACAAGTATCAAATAACTATAGTTGCACATTACTTACATATACAAACTCTCAAAGGCCGAAACATATTAGAAAGTATCCAGTAACAAACGTGTCTGCATCATTCAACTTACTTATTGTCGGGAAAACAAATTGCCAACATAAACAAGTATCAAATAATTATAGTTGCACATTACTTACATATATAAAGTCTCCAAGGCAGAAGCGTGTTCAAAAGTATCCAGTAACAAACGTGTCCGCATCATTCAACTTATTTATTGTCGCAAAAATGTTTTTGTCAACATAAACAAATATCAAGCTATTTAAGTTGCTTATTACTTACACATATAAAGTCTTCAAGGTAGAAGCGTGGCAAAAAGTATCCAGCAACAAACGTGTCCGCATCATTCAACGTACCTATTGTCGCCAAAAAATTGCCAACATAAACAAGTATCAAATAACTATAGTTGCACATTACTTACATATATAAAGTCTCCAAGGCAGAAACATATTAGAAAGTATCCAGTAACAAACGTGTCTGCATCATTGAACTTACTTATTGTCGGGAAAACAAATTGCCAACATAAACAAGTATCAAATAATTATAGTTGCACATTACTTACATACATAAAGTCTCCAAGGCAGAAGCGTGTTCAAAAGTATCCAGTAACAAATGTGTCCGCATCATTCTACTTATTTATTGTCGCAAAAATGTTTTTGTCAACATAAACAAATATCAAACTATTATAGTTGCTTATTACTTACACATATAAAGTCTCTGAGGCAAGCGCGTGTTAAAAAGTATCCAGTAATAAACGTGTCCACATCATTCAACTTACTTATTGTTGAAAGATAAATTGTCAACATAAACAAGTATCAAATAATTATAGTTGCACATTAATTACACATACAAAGTCTCCAAGGCAGCAACGTGTTAAAAAGTATCCAGTAATAAATGTGTCCGCATCATTCAACTTACTTATTGTCGCCAAAAATTTTTGGTCAACATAAACAAGTATCAAATAATTATAGTTGCATATTACTTACACATACAAAGTCTCCAAGGCAGCAACGTGTTAAAAAGTATCCAGTAATAAATGTGTCCGCATCATTCAACTTACTTATTGACGGAAAAAAAAATTGTCAACATAAACAAGTATCAAATAATTATAGTTGCACATTACTTACACATATAAAGTGTCCAAGGCAGAAGCGTATTAGAAAGTATCCAGTAACAAACGTGTCTGCATCATTCAACTTACTTATTGTCGGGAAAAAAAATTGCTAACATAACCAAGTATTAAATAATTATTGTTGCACATTACTTACATATATAAAGTCTCCAAGGCAGAAGCGTGTTCAAAAGTATCCAGTAACAAACGTGTTTGCATCATTCAACTTACTTATTGTCGCAAAAAAGTATGTCGACATAAACAAGTGTCAAATAATTATAGTTGTACATTACCTACACATGTAAAGTCTTCAATGCAGCAACGTGTTAAAAAGTATCCAGTAACAGACGTGTCCGCATAATTCAACTTACTTATTGTCGCACAATAAAATTGTCAACATAAACAAGTATCAAGCTATTATAGTTGCACATTACTTACACATGTAAAGTCTCCAAGGCAGAAGTGTGTTAAAAAGTATCCAGTAACAAATGTGTCCGCATCATTCAACTTACTTATTGTCGCAAAAAAAATAATTTTCAGCATAAATAAGTATCAAATAATTATAGTTGCACATTACTTACATATATAAAGTCTCCAAAGCAGAAGTGTGTTAAAAAGTATCCAGTAACAAATGTGTCCGCATCATTCAACTTACTTATTGTCGCAAAAATGTTTTTTTTCAACATAAATAAGTATCAAATAATTATAGTTGCACATTACTTACACATATAAAGTCTCCAAAGCAGAAGCGTATTAGAAAGTATCCAGTAACAAACGTGTCCGCATCATTCAACTTACTTATTGTCGGGAAAACAAATTGCCAACATAAACAAGTATCAAATAATTATAGTTGCACATTACTTACACATATAAAGTCTCCAAGGCAGAAGTGTGTTAAAAAGTATCCAGTAACAAATGTGTCCGCATCATTCAACTTACTTATTGTCGCAAAAAAAAAAAATTTCAACATAAATAAGTATCAAATAATTATAGTTGCACATTACTTACATATATAAAGTCTCCAAAGCAGAAGTGTGTTAAAAAGTATCCAGTAACAAATGTGTCCGCATCATTCAACTTACTTATTGTCGCAAAAATGTTTTTTTTCAACATAAATAAGTATCAAATAATTATAGTTGCACATTACTTACACATATAAAGTCTCCAAAGCAGAAGCGTATTAGAAAGTATCCAGTAACAAACGTGTCCGCATCATTCAACTTACTTATTGTCGGGAAAACAAATTGCCAACATAAACAAGTATCAAATAATTATAGTTGCACATTACTTACACATATAAAGTCTCCAAGGCAGAAGCGTGTTCAAAAGTATCCAGTAACAAACGTGTCCGCATCATTCAACTTACTTATTGTCGCCAAAATGTTTTTGTCAACATAAACAAATATCAAGCTATTATAGTTGCTTATTACTTACACATATAAAGTCTTCAAGGCAGCAACGTGTTAAAAAGTATCCAGTAACAAACGTGTCCGCATCATTGAACTTACTTATTGTCGCCAAAAATGTTGGTTAACATAAACAAATATCAAATAATTATAGTTGCATATTACTTACACATACAAAGTCTCCAAGGCAGCAACGTGTTAAAAAGTATCCAGTAACAAACGTGTCCGCATCATTCAACTTACTTATTGTCGCCAAAAAATACAAATAAAACTGTACTTCAACTTAAAGACAGTTAATAATAAACATGTGAGTGTTTTTCATAGTTTGACCTTTGCTAACATTCCTCACTACCGAATAATAATACAAGTACGTGGGATTCCTGCTGATATCAGATGGGATCAGTGTCAGTATCGGCTGCAACATTGGCATCATATGGGAAGTGCACTTCCTTGTTCCGTAAAAAAACCCACAGGACGATTTCCTGCCTGCCAAAGTGTGAGAACCAAGTCGGCGGGCGCTAAAAGAGTCGTAGTTAAAGAGTGACGGCTTTATTGGCGCTGACACACGCTACTGTACATACTGTACATACTGTACATGCTGTACATGCTGTACATGCTCCTCTGGACTCCGGCTGTTTTTACGAGGTCTTAAAGGGCTGCCAGTGCAGCATGAAGACCGCCACACAAATCCATGACTGCGTAAAAGTCAGGCAGAGGCTGAAATACTGCCTGCAGGCCCAGGCTGGACCATGTAGACCAGGCACAGGCTGGACCACGTAGACCAGGCACAGGCTGGACCATGTAGACCAGGCACAGGCTGGACCACGTAGACCAGGCACAGGCTGGACCATGTAGACCAGGCACAGGCTGGACCATGTAGACCAGGCACAGGCTGGACCATATAGACCAGGCACAGGCTGAACCACGTAGACCAGGCACAGGCTGCACCACGTAGACCAGGTTCAGCTGGACCACGTAGACCAGGTCCAGCCGGGGCCGCGTGTATGGAAGGATGCACGTTCAAATCCGGAGTCTTGCCTGATCTAAGCTGTATTATATTTATTTGTACCTTTATTATTTACTAATGGGCGTCACGCGGTTCGATTCGGTTCTTGGGGTAACGATTCAGTTCGGAACCGATTCTCGATTCAAAAACTTATTTTTGATTCGTAATCAATACTTTTTTAATAACATTTTACAGACCTGCTGTCTACTAGTGGGTTGTGAATCTTTGGGCGTCGCACGAATCCCATTTGAGTCGATTCTTGGGGTTTATGATTCGATTCAGACTCAATTCTCGATTCAAAACGATTCTTGATTCAAAATCTATACTTTTTTAATAACGTTGGGTGCCAGTTCTATGATTAAATACATGCCTCCGTAAAATAGATAAACAGCCTGTGAATCGATTCTGAATGGAATCGTTAACCCCAAGAATTGAATCAAATCGTGTGAATTGATCCGATTCTTGGAGTTAAATGATTCGATTCACAATCGATTCTTGATCCAAATCGATTCTCAAGCTGTTCATCTATTTTATACAGGAATGTAGTTCATCATAAAATTGGCACCCAATGTTATTTAAAAAGGTATAGATTTTGAATCAAGAATGGTTTTGAATTAGGAATCGATTCTGAATCGAATCACTACCCCCAAGAATCGAATCCAATTTTTTGATTCATCAGTACCGCGATACTATACCAGTACCGTTTTTTTATTTATTAGTAACGCGATACTATACTAGTACCATTTTGATTCATTAGTACCACGATACTATACCAGTACCGTTGTTTGTTTTTTTTATTAGTACCGCGATACTATACTAGTACCGTTTTTGATTCATCAGTACCGCAATACTATACCAGTACCGTTTTTTTTATTCATTAGTACCGCGATACTATACTAGTACCGTTTTTTATTCATCAGTACCGCGATACTATACCAGTACCGTTTTTGTATTTATTAGTACCGCGATACTATACTAGTACCGTTTTTGATTCATTAGTATCGCAATACTATACTAGTACCGTTTTTGATTCATTAGTACCACAATACTATACCAGTACCGTTTTTTATTTATTAGTACCGCGATGCTAAACTAGTACTGTTTCTGATTAATTAGTACCACAATACTATACTAGTACCATTTTTGATTCATTAGTACAGCGATACTATTCCAGTACCATTTTTTATTCATTAGTACTGCGATACTATACTAGGACCGTTTTTGATTCATTAGCACCGCAATAGTATATTAGTACCGTTTTTGATTCATTAGTACCGCAATACTATACTAGTACCGTTTCTGATTCATTAGTACCACAATACTATACTAGTACCATTTTTGATTCATTAGTACAGCGATACTATTCCAGTACCATTTTTTATTCATTAGTACTGCGATACTATACTAGGACCGTTTCTGATTCATTAGTACCGCAATACTATATTAGTAGCGTTTTTGATTCATTAGTACCGCAATACTATACTAGTACCGTTTCTGATTCATTAGTACCACGTTACTATACCAGTACCATTTTTTTATTCATTAGTACCGCAATACTATACGAGTATCGTTTTTGATTCATTAGTACCGCGATACTATACTAGTACCGTTTCTGATTCATTAGTACCACGATACTATACCAGTACAGTTTTTTTATTTATTAGTACCGCGATACTATACTAGTACCGTTTCTGATTCAGTGGTACCGCAATACTATACTAGTACCGTTTCTGATTCATTAGTACCGCAATACTATACTAGTACCGTTTTTGATTCATTAGTACTGCGATACTATACTACTACCAGTTTTGATGCATTAGTACAGGGATACTATACTAGTACCGTTTCTGATTCATTAGTACCACAATACTATACTAGTACTGTTTCTGATTCATTAGTACCACAATACTATACTAGTACCGTTTTTGATTCAGCATTACCGCGATACTATACTAGTACTGTTTTTGATCCCTTAGTACTGCGATACTATACTACTACCAGTTTTGATTAATTAGTAACAGGATACTATACTAGTACCGTTTCTGATTCATTAGTACCACAATACTATACTAGTACTGTTTCTGATTCATTAGTATCGCGGTACTATACTAGTACCGTTTTTGATTCATCAGTACCGCGATACTATACTAGTACCGTTTTTGATTCATTAGTACCGAGATACTATACTAGTACCGTTTTTGATTCATTAGTACCTTAATACTATACTAGTACCGTTTTTGATTCATCAGTACCACAATACTATACTAGTACCGTTTTTGATTCATCAGTACTGTGCTACTATACTAGTACCGTTTTTGGTTCATTAGTACCGAGATACTATACCAGTACCGTTTGTGATTCATTAGTACCGCGATACTATACTACTACCAGTTTTGATTCATTAATACAGGATACTATACTAGTACCGTTTCTGATTCATTAGTACCACGATACTATACTACTACCAGTTTTGATTCATTAGTACGAGATACTATACTAGTACTGTTTCTGATTCATTAGTACCACGATACTATACCAGTACCGTTTTTTTATTTGTTAGTACCGCGATACTATACTAGTACCGTTTCTGATTCATTAGTACCACGATACTATACCAGTACCATTTTTTTATTTATTAGTAATGCGATACTATAATAGTACCGTTTTTGATTCATCAGTACCGCGATACTATACTAGTACAGTTTTTGATACATTAGTACCGAGATACTATACTAGTACCGTTTCTGATTCATTAGTACCGCGATACTATACTACTACTAGTTTTGATTCATTAGTACCGCAATACTATACTAGTACGGTTTCTGATTCATTAGTACCACAATACTATACCAGTACTTTTTTTTTATTTATTAGTACCGCGATACTATACTAGTACCGTTTCTGATTCAGTAGTACCGCAATACTATACTAGTACCGTTTCTGATTCATTAGTACCGCGATACTATACTAGTACCGTTTTTGATTCATTAGTACCGCGATACTATACTACTACCAGTTTTGATGCATTAGTACAGGGATACTATACTAGTACCGTTTCTGATTCATTAGTACCGCGATACTATACTACTACCGGTTTTGATGCATTAGTACAGGGATACTATACTAGTACCGTTTCTGATTCATTAGTACTGCGATACTATACTAGTACCGTTTTTGATTCATCAGTACCGCGATACTATACTAGTACCGTTTTTGATTCATTAGTACCGCGATACTATACTACTACCAGTTTTGATGCATTAGTACAGGGATACTATACTAGTACCGTTTCTGATTCATTAGTACCACGATACTATACTAGTACCGTTTCTGATTCATTAGTACCGCGATACTATACTACTACCAGTTTTGATGCATTAGTACAGGGATACTATACTAGTACCGTTTCTGATTCATTAGTACTGCGATACTATACTAGTACCGTTTTTGATTCATCAGTACCGCGATACTATACTAGTACCGTTTTTGATTCATTAGTACCGCGATACTATACTACTACCAGTTTTGATGCATTAGTACAGGGATACTATACTAGTACCGTTTCTGATTCATTAGTACCACGATACTATACTAGTACCGTTTCTGATTCATTAGTACCGCAATACTATACCAGTTTCGTTGCTTTATTTATTAGTACCGTGATACTATACTAGTACCGTTTCTGATTCATTAGTACCGCAATACTATACTAATACCGTTTTTGATTCATTAGTACCGCGATAATATACCAGTTCCGTTGTTTTATTTATTAGTACCGTGATACTATACTAGTACCGTTTCTGATTCATTAGTACCGCAATACTATACTAATACCGTTTTTGATTCATTAGTACCGCGATACTATACCAGTTCCGTTGTTTTATTTATTAGTACCGTGATACTATACTAGTACCGTTTCTGATTCATTAGTACCGCAATACTATACTACTACCGTTTTTGATTCATCAGTACCGCGGTACTATACTAGTACCGTTTTTGATTCATTAGTACTGCGATACTATCGTAGTGTATAACCCTAATGTAAATATACATATGAATATATTTTGGGGGAAAAAATACAGACATTTGTTGTGCGCCCCTAATGACTGAAAGAAGCATTCCATTGGAGACACGGCCTTTGTTTACGTTTGATTCCCGATGACGTCACAGACGTCATGCCGGAGCCAAGGAGTAGCTAAGTTTGGACGGAGAAGTCCCGAGCGGACTCTTCTGGGCCGAGGGCGTCGGGGGGCCGACACAAATGTTGCGTGGCGTCTGCACTCTGACCCCTGGAATGCGTCTTCAAAAGAGGACTAGGGTCCACTCCTCCTCAGCTCTTTTTTTCCCGTCCCGCCTCACCGGGCGTTTTTTTTTTTTTTTTTTTCAGCGCCGCGTCCCTCCCCCCGCCTGACTAATGAAACGTCACACAAACAACTTCTTCCCAGTCGGAGGTTGGCGAGGAGCATCCGCGGGAGTCCTGTAAAACAGTGGTCCCCAACCTACGGGCCGCGGCCCGGTATTGATTGGTGAGAAGAAATTTAAAAAATGTAATTTTTTTTTTTTTTTTTTTTTTTTTTAATGAAATCAACATAAAAAACACAATATGTATATTATATATCAATATAGATCAATACAGTCTGCAGGGATACAGTCCGTAAGCACACATGATTGTATTTATTTATGTAAAAAAAAAAAAAAAAAAAAAAATTAAATACCCCCCCCACCCCCACCTGTCCGTGGGGGTGGGGGGGGTATTTAATTTTTTTTTTTTTTTTTTTTTTTTTTTTCAAGCGTTGACCGGTCTGCAGCTACAAAAAGCTTGGGGACCACTGCTGGAAAAGACGGCCCACCGTGGACTCTTCTCATTTCTAGTCCTACAACTGGGCGATACGGCGGAAAACTGTATCGCGATATCAGCGTTTTGTATCGAGGTTTATTGGCAGGAAATAACGGCTGTGCAACATTCATTTGCCATTTTGTTCTTATTTAATCTATGGAAAGGAATTTGTCTTATGCAGTCATTTTTTTTATATCATTATTATATCGGTCCATATCGATAATTAATGTCGATACAAGCGTGGAAAACACTCAAACAATGTCAACAAAATAGTAAAAATCACATTCAACACTTAACAATAAGCTCTTAAAAATAAGGAATGTGTAAGAAATGCTTCATAAAGTGTAAGAAAATAGTGCAAAGTGTGAAAATGTAAACATAGAGAAACCTGAGAAGAACTATTTTCTGCAGGTTTAGTCGCAGGAAATAACGTCTGTGTAACATTAATTTGCCCTATTATTGTTATTTTAACTATGTAACTGATTTTTTTTATGTAGTATTTTTTTAATATTATTATTATATCGGTCGATACCGATAATTGTTGTCAACACAAACGTGGAAAACACTCAAACAATGTCAACAAAATAGTAAAATCACATTGAACACTTCACAATAAGCTGTTAAAAATAAGGAATATGTAAGAAATGCTTCATAAAGTATAAGAAAATTGTGCAAAGTGTGAAAATGTAAACATAGAGAAACCTGAGAAGAACTATTTTCTGCAGGTTTAGTCGCAGGAAATAACGTCTGTGTAACATTAATTTGGCCTGTTATTCTTATTTAACTATGGAACGGATGTTTTGTTATGTAGTAATTTTTGTTATATTATTATTGTATCGGTCGATATCGATAATTAATGTCGATACAAGTGTGGAAAACACTCAAACAATGTCAACAAAATAGTAAAAATCACATTCAACACTTAACAATAAGCTCTTAGAAATAAGGAATATGTAAGAAATGATTCATAAAGTGTAAGAAAATAGTGCAAAGTGTGAAAATGTAAACAGAGAAACCTGAGAAGAACTATTTTCTGCAGGTTTAGTGGCAGGAAATAATGGCTGTGTAACATTAATTTGCCATGTTATTGTTATTTTAACTATGGAACAGATTTTTTGCTATGTAGTCATTTTTTTAATAATATTATTATATCGGTCGATACCGATAATTAATGTCGACACAAGCGTAGAAAACACTCAGATCACAATAAGCTTTTAAAATGAAGGTGCAAAAATAAGGAATGTGTAAGAAATGTAAGAAAATAGTGCAAAGTGTGAAAATGGAAGAGTTCACAAAGATTGTTCAACGCCAATACACTTTTCATACACTGACATCCTTCAGCAAAAATCAACAGGAAGTTTGCAATTCCCCCTTCAAAACAAAAGTTTAGTAAAAACAGTCACATTTGCCTCTTTGAGCTGTAATTTGACCCCCTTAACATGCTTCAAAACTCACTAAACTGGACACACACATCAGGACTAGCTACAATTGCGATCTAATCAAAAAACCAAACCCCAGAACTCAAAATTGCGCTCTAGCGCCCCCTAGGAAGAAAACACAGACAAAACTGCTCCTAGGAAGAAAACACAGACAAAACTGCCTGTAACTTCCAGTAGGAATGTCGTAGAGACATGAAACAAAAACCTCTACGTAGGTCTTACTTAGACCTAGATTTCATACACTGACATCCTTCAGGAAAAATAAACAGGAAGTTTGCAATTCCCCCTCCCTTCAAAACAAAAGTTTAGTAAAAACAGTCACCTTTGCCTCTTTGAGCTGTATTTTGACTCCCTTAACATGCTTCAAAACTCACCAAACTGGACACACACATCAGCACTGGCAAAAATTGCGATCTAATAAAAAAACCAAACCCCAAAACTCAAAATTGCGCTCTAGCGCCCCCTAGGAAGAAAACACAGACAAAACTGCTCCTAGGAAGAAAACACGGACAGAACTGCCTGTAACTTCCAGTAGGAATGTCGTAGAGACATGAAACAAAAACCCCTATGTAGGTCTTACTTAGACCTAGATTTCATACACTGACATCCTACAGGAAAAATAAACAGGAAGTTTTCAATTCCCCCTTCAAAACAAAAGTTTAATAAAAACAGTCACCTTTGCCTCTTTGAGCTGTAATTTGACTCCCTTAACATGCTTCAAAACTCACCAAACTGGACACACACATCAGGACTGGCGAAAATTGCGATCTAATCAAAAAACCAAACCCCAAAACTCAAAATTGCGCTCTAGCGCCCCCTAGGAAGAAAATACAGACAAAACTGTTCCTAGGAAGAAAACAAAGACAAAACTGCCTGTAACTTCCAGTAGGAATGTCGTAGAGACATGAAACAAAAACCTCTATGTAGGTCTCACTTAGACCTAGATTTGATTCACTGACAACCCCCAGCAAAAATAAACAGGAAGTTTTTGCAATTCCCCCTTCAAAACAAAAGTTTAGTAAAAACAGTCACCTTTTTTCAAACATTATCTCCTCTGAGCGCGTTT
This sequence comes from Entelurus aequoreus, assembly GCF_033978785.1. Lineage (NCBI taxonomy): Eukaryota > Metazoa > Chordata > Actinopteri > Syngnathiformes > Syngnathidae > Entelurus > Entelurus aequoreus. The sequence continues at coordinate 624,628 of NC_084745.1, read as the reverse complement.
GTCGTGTCGGCTTCAAACTAGCACAGGAGAGAGATTGAACCCTTGTGATTAAAAGTTGATGAAAGAGTTTTAATTACTGCTCCGGTTTGGATTTTATGAGCCCTCAAAGTTGGTCCTGACCACCGCTGCTTGCAGCTTTAATTCTTATTTAAATTGTGATAATTCATCTGGATTCTAAATCAATCAATCAATCAATCAATCAATGTTTATTTATATAGCCCTAAATCACAAGTGTCTCAAAGGGCTGTACAAGCCACAACGACATCCTCGGTACAGAGCCCACATACGGGCAAGGAAAAACTCACCCCAGTGGGACGTCGGTGAATGACTATGAGAAACCTTGGAGAGGACCGCATATGTGGGTAACCCCCCCCCTCTAGGGGAGACCGAAAGCAACGGATGTCGAGTGGGTCTGACATAACATTGTGAAAGTAATCGATTAGAAATCGATTCATAATATACACAAATCGATATATATATATATATATATATATATATATATATATATATATATATATATATATATATATATATATATATATATATATATATATATATATATATTTTTTTTTTTTTTTTTTTTTTTTTTATTATGTAGTAATTTTTTTAATATTATTATTATTATATCGGTTTATATTGATATTTAATGTCAACACAAGTGTAGAAATCACTCAAATAACATTATACACTTCACAATAAGCTCTTAAAATGAAAGTGCAAAAATAAGGAATGTGTAAGAAATGTAAAAAAAAATGTGCAAAGTGTGAAAAGTTCACAAAGATTGTTTGACGCTAAGTATTCATTTAGCTGCCGGGCAGCAATTTTGGGGGTTTTCTTTAGAGATAAAGGGGAGGTGCGACAGAGGCAGATATGGACGTACGTTTTGACATGACTAAGTGCAGTTTCACCATCATAATGATGTCATGGACGAAGGAGCAGGAGGAAAATAGTAGCAGGAAAAACGACTGTGTAACATTAATTTGCCATGTTATTAGGGACCGAATGTCCCTTTTGGACAGAGGACACTATTGTATTTCTAAGGTTTTATTCTTTATTATACCGCCGCCTCTTTGAGCTGTAATTTGAACCCCTTAACATGCTTCAAAACTCACCAAATTGGACACACACATCAGGACTGGCTAAAATTGCGATCTAATCAAAAACCAAACCCCAGAACTCAAAATTGTGCTCTAGCGCCCCCTAGGAAGAAAACACAGACAAAACTGCCTGTAACTTCCAGTAGGAATGTCATAGAGACATGAAACAAAAACCTCTACGTAGGTCTTACTTAGACCTAGATTTCATACACTGACATCCTTCAGCAAAAATCAACAGGAAGTTTGCAATTCCCCCTTCAAAACAAAAGTTTAGTAAAAACAGTCACCTTTGCCTCTTTGAGCTGTAAGTTGACCCCCTTAACATGCTTCAAAACTCACCAAACTGGACACACACATCAGGACTGGCGAAAATTGCGATCTAATAAAAACACAAATCCCAAAACTCAAAATTGCGCTCTAGCGCCCCCTAGGAAGAAAACACAGACAAAACTGCTCCTAGGAAGAAAACACAGACAAAACTGCCTGTAACTTCCAGTAGGAATGTCGTAGAGACATGAAACAAAAACCTCTATGTAATTCTCACTTGGACCTAGATTTCATTCACTGACAACCCCCAGCAAAAATCAACAGGAAGTGTTTTCAATTCCCCCTTCAAAACAAAAGTTTAGTAAAAACAGTCACCTTTGCCTCTTTGAGCTGTAATTTGACCCCCTTAACATGCTTCAAAATTCACTAAACTGGACACACACATCAAGACTGGTGAAAATTGCGATCTAATCAAAAAAGCAAACCCCAAAACTCAAACTTGCGCTCTAGCACCCCCTAGGAAGAAAACACAGACACAACTGCTCCTAAGAAGAAAACACAGACAAAACTGTATGTAACTTCCAGTAGGAATGTCGTAGAGACATGAAACAAAAACCCCTAAGTAGGTCTTACTTAGACCTAGATTTCATACACTGACATCCTTCAGCAAAAATCAACAGGAAGTTTGCAATTCCCCCTTCAAAACAAAAGTTTAGTTAAAAACAGTCACCTTTGCCTCTTTGAGCTGTAATTTGACCCCCTTAACATGCTTCAAAACTCACCAAACTGGACACACATCAGGACTGGCGAAAATTGCAATCTAATAAAAAAACCAAACCCCAAAACTCAAAATTGCGCTCTAGCGCCCCCTAGGAAGAAAACACAGACAAAACTGCGCCTAGGAAGAAAACACAGTCAAAACTGCCTGTAACTTCCAGTAGGAATGTCGTAGAGACATGAAACAAAAACCTCTACGTAGGTCTTACTTAGACCTAGATTTCATACACTGACATCCTTCAGCAAAAATCAACAGGAAGTTTGCAATTCCCCCTTCAAAACAAAAGTTTAGTAAAAACAGTCACCTTTGCCTCTTTGAGCTGTAATTTGACCCCCTTAACATGCTTCAAAACTCACCAAATTGGACACACACATCAGGACTGGCAAAAATTTAGATCTAATAAAAAACCAAACCCCAAAACTCAAAATTGCGCTCTAGCGCCCCCTAGGAAGAAAACACAGACAAAACTGCCTGTAACTCCCAGTAGGAATGTCGTAGAGACATGAAACAAAAACCCCTAAGTAGGTCTTACTTAGACCTAGATTTCATACACTGACATCCTTCGGCAAAAATCAACCGGAAGTTTGCAATTCCCCCTTCAAAACAAAAGTTTAGTAAAAACAGTCACCTTTGCCTCTTTGAGCTGTAATTTGACCCCCTTAACATGCTTCAAAACTCACCAAACTGGACACACACATCAGGACTGGTGAAAATTGCGATCTAATCAAAAAACCAAACCCCAAAACTCAAAATTGCGCTCTAGCGCCCCCTAGGAAGAAAACACAGACAAAACTGCTCCTAGGAAGAAAACACAGACAAAACTGTATGTAACTTCCAGTAGGAATGTCATAGAGACATGAAACAAAAACCCCTAAGTAGGTCTTACTTAGACCTAGATTTCATACACTGACATCCTTCAGCAAAAATCAACAGGAAGTTTGCAATTCCCCCTTCAAAACAAAAGTTTAGTAAAAACAGTCACCTTTGCCTCTTTGAGCTGTAATTTGACTCCCTTAACATGCTTCAAAACTCACCAAACTGGACACACACATCAGGACTGGCAAAAATTGCGATCTAATAAAAACCCAAATCCCAAAACGCTAAATTGCGCTCTAGCGCCCCCTAGGAAGAAAACACAGACAAAACTGCTCCTAGGAAGAAAACACAGACAAAACTGCCTGTAACTCCCAGTAGGAATGTCGTAGAGACATGAAACGAAAACCTCTACGTAGGTCTCACTTAGACCTAGATTTGATTCACTGACAACCCCCAGCAAAAATCAACAGGAAGTGTTTGCAATTCCCCCTTCAAAACAAAAGTTTAGTAAAAACAGTCACCCTTTTTCAAACATTATCTCCTCTGAGCGCGTTTGTCGTGTCAGCTTCAAACTAGCACAGGAGAGAGATTGAACCCTTCTGATTAAAAGTTGATGAAAGAGTTTTAATTACTGCTCCGGTTTGGATTTTATGAGCCCTCAAAGTCGGTCCCGACCACCGCTGCTTGCAGCTTTAATTCTTATTTAAATTGTAATAATTCATCTGGATTCTAAATCGATTCATAATATACACAAATCGATATATATATATATATATTTTTTTTTATTATATAGTAATTTTTTTAATATTGTTATTATTATATGGGTTTATGTTGATATTTAATGTCAACACAAGCGTAGAAATCACTCAAATAACATTCTACACTTCACAATAAGCTCTTAAAATGAAAGTGCAAAAATAAGGAACGTGTAAGAAATGTAAAAAAAAATGTGCAAAGTGTGAAAAGTTCACAAAGATTGTTCGACGCTAAGTATTCATTTAGCTGCCGGGCAGCAATTTTGGGGGTTTTCTTCAGAGATAAAGGGGAGGTGCGACGGAGGCAGATATGGACGTACGTTTTGACATGACTAAGTGCAGTTTCACCATCATAATGATGTCATGGACGACACTTCGCAGCAAAGCCAGTCCTGATGTGTCACTTTGCGTTTCGCCCGCTCAGCCAAAAAGTGTCTTCACGTCTTCACTCCGCAGCGAGTTAGCGGACGAGTCAAGCGCGACAACACTTCCGCTCGCTTCACCTCTTTCACTCTTTGGAGCCTTTTGTGCCGCCGCTCGCTCGCTCGCTCCGCGTCCCCCCCCCGAAACGGGCTCCCCCCTTTCAGGCGGGAGGAGGGCGAGGAATGCCGGGAGGCCCGGGCTTGACAGCGGAACGTCCCTCTCGCTCTCTTTTTGTGCTGGGCCGGGGGTGGGTGGGTGGGTGGGGGGGGCGGATGCGCTCCGGTCTGCCGGCTTCTAAAGGGGGCCGGCCAGCTGTCTGGGCCACAACAAAGGGACCAGTCTCCTGTTAGGCCGTGTTGACTTAAGCCGTGTTTCCACGCTGCCTGGCGACCGCTACCTGCGCCGAGTGAGACGTCAACAGAGCTAGCGCCTTAGCATTAGCCTCCGACGCCCGTCTGCTAAAAAGGACGAGGCGGCTTTGGCAAACTTTGTCAAAGCCTGGGAGCGATTGTCGTCCATCTTTTCGAACCCCCCCTGCCCCGCCGCCCCCCCCGGCCCCCTCCCAGGACTCTTTGATCCCTTTCAATCCCCCCACCACCCCCCATTTTCTTCCCCGCCATGCTGCAGGATTCTTGGGTTTTCCATAGAAACATGTCTTTTCCACGGGGATATTGATGTTCCCGTGCTGGCGGGGGTTATGATATGGTGGATCACAATCACAGACGCACACAATGCCGCCATTCACGCTTGGGGAGGTGTGCGTGGTGGCGGGGGCTGTGGCTCCTCATCCTCGTGTCTTCTATGAATACAAATATTTATGGAGCGTCGGAGTCACTTCACAGACTTCTTCCCTTTGACACACTAGGGGGGGGCGGGGTTAAGGTCAGCAAAAAATGTATTTTCACTATGGAAAGGAATTTTTGTTATGCAGTAATTGTTTAAATATTGATAATATATCAGTCCATATCTATAATTATTAATATTTTATTATGACGTGGAAAATAAGGAACAGGAGGAAAATAGTGGAGGGAAATAAAGACTGTGTAACATTAATTTGCCATGTTATTCTTATTTAACTATAGAAAATATTTTTTGTCATGCAGTAATTGTTGAAATATTGATAATATATCGGTCCATATCTATAATTATTAATATTTTTTTATGACGTGGAAAATAAGGAGCAGGAGGAAAATAGTGGCAGGAAATAATGACTGTGTAACATTAATTTGCCATGTTATTCTTATTTAACTATGTAAAGGAATTTTTGTTATGTAGTAATTGTTGAACTATTGATAATATATATATATATATATATATATATATATATATATATATATATATATATATATATATATATATATATATATATATATATATATATATATATATATTATATATATATATATATATATATATATATATATATATATATATATATATATATATATATATATATATATATATACATATATATATATATATATATATATATATATATATATATATATATATATATATATATATTTCTATAATTATTGATATTTTATTATGACCGGTAGAAAATAAAGAGCAGGAGGAAAATAATGGCGGGAAAAAATGACTGTGTAACATTAATTTGCCATGTTATTCTTATTTAATTATAGAAAATATTTTTTGTCATGCAGTAATTGTTGAAATATTGATAATATATCGGTCCATATCTATAATTATTAATATTTTATTATGACGTGAAAAATAAGGAGCAGGAGGAAAATAGTGGCGGGAAATAACGACTGTGTAACATTAATTTGCCATGTTATTCTTATTTAACTATGTAAAGGAATTTTTGTTATGTAGTAATTGTTGAACTATTGATAATATATCGGTCCATTTCTATAATTATTGATATTTTATTATGACCGGTAGAAAATAAAGAGCAGGAGGAAAATAATGGCGGGAACAAATGACTGTGTAACATTAATTTGCCATGTTATTCTTATTTAATTATGGAAAATATTTTTTGTTATGCAGTAATTGTTGAAATATTGATAATATATCGGTCCATTTCTATAATTATTGATATTTTATTATGACCCGTAGAAAATAAAGAGCAGGAGGAAAATAATGGCGGGAACAAATGACTGTGTAACATTAATTTGCCATGTTATTCTTATTTAATTATGGAAAATATTTTTTGTCATGCAGTAATTGTTGAAATATTGATAATATATCGGTCCATATCTATAATTATTAATATTTTTTTATGACGTGGAAAATAAGGAGCAGGAGGAAAATAGTGGCAGGAAATAACGACTGTGTAACATTAATTTGCCATGTTATTCTTATTTAATTGTGGAAATGAATTTTTGTTATGCAGTAATTGTTGAAATGTTGATAATATATCGGTCCATATCTATAGTTATTGATATGTATTATGACATGTGGAAAATAAGGAGCAGGAGGAAAATAGTGGCGGGAAATAACGACTGTGTAACATTAATTTGCCATGTTATTCTTATTTAACGATGGAAAGGAATTTTTGTTATGCAGTAATTGTTGAAATATTGATAATACATCGGTCCATATCTATAGTTATTGATATTTTATTATGACCTGTAGAAAATAGGGAGCAGGAGGAAAATAGTGGCGGGAAATAATGACAGTGTAACATTAATTTGCCATGTTATTCTTATTTAATTATGGAAAATATTTTTTGTTATGCAGTAATTTTCTTAATATTGATAATATATCGGTCCATATCTATAGTTATTGATATGTATTATGACCTGTGGAAAATAAGGAGCAGGAGGAAAAAAGTGGCGGGAAATAACGACTGTGTAACATTAATTTGCCATGTTATTCTTATTTAATTATAGAAAATATTTTTTGTTATGCAGTAATTTTTTAAATATTGATAATATATCGGTCCATATCTATAGTTATTGATATTTATTATGACCTGTGGAAAATAAGGAGCAGGAGGAAAATAGTGGCGGGAAATAACGACTGTGTAACATTAATTTGCCATGTTATTCTTATTTAATTATAGAAAAGATTTTTTGTTATGCAGTAATTGTGGAAATATTGATAATATATCGGTCCATATCTATAATTATTAATATTTTATTATGACGTGTGGAAAATAAGGAGCAGGAGGAAAATAGTGGCGGGAAATAACGACTGTGTAACATTAATTTGCCATGTTATTCTTATTTAATTATAGAAAATATTTTTTGTTATGTAGTTATTTTTTAAATATTGATAATATATCGGTCCATATCTATAATTATTGATATTTATTATGACGTGGAAAATAAGGAGCAGGAGGAAAATAGTGGCGGGAAATAATGACTGTGTAACATTAATTTGCCATGTTATTCTTATTTAACTATGGAAAGGAATTTTTGTTATGCAGTAATTGTTAAAATATTGATAATATATCGGTCCATATCTACAATTATTGATATTTTATTATGACCTGTGGAAAATAAGGAGCAGGAGGAAAATAGTGGCGGGAAATAATGACTGTGTAACATTAATTTGCCATGTTATTCTTATTTAACTATGGAAAGGAATTTTTGTTATGCAGTAATTGTTAAAATATTGATAATATATCGGTCCATATCTACAATTATTGATATTTTATTATGACCTGTGGAAAATAAAGAGCGGGAAGAAAATAGTGGCAGGAAATAATGACTGTGTAACATTAATTTGCCATGTTATTCTTATTTAATTATAGAAAATATTTTTTGTCATGCAGTAATTGTTGAAATATTGATAATATATCGGTCCATATCTATAATTATTAATATTTTTTTATGACGTGGAAAATAAGGAGCAGGAGGAAAATAGTGGCAGGAAATAATGACTGTGTAACATTAATTTGCCATGTTATTCTTATTTAACTATGTAAAGGAATTTTTGTTATGTAGTAATTGTTGAACTATTGATAATATATCGGTCCATTTCTATAATTATTGATATTTTCTTATGACCGGTAGAAAATGAAGAGCAGGAGGAAAATAATGGCGGGAACAAATGACTGTGTAACATTAATTTGCCATGTTATTCTTATTTAATTATGGAAAATATTTTTTTGTTATGCAGTAATTGTTGAAATATTAATAATATATCGGTCCATATCTATAATTATTGATAATTTATTATGACCTGTGGAAAATAAGGAGCAGGAGGAAAATAGTGGCGGGAAATAACGACAGTGTAACATTAATTTGCCATGTTATTCTTATTTAATTATTGAAAATATTTTTTGTTATGCAGTAATTTTTTAAATATTGATAATATTTCAGTCCATAGCTATAGTTATTGATATGTCTTATGACCTGTGGAAAATAAGGAGCAGGAGGAAAATAGTGGCGGGAAATAACGACTGTGTAACATTAATTTGTCATGTTATTCTTATTTAATTATTGAAAATATATTTTTTTATGCAGTAATTTTTTAAATATTGATAATATATCGGTCCATATCTATAGTTATTGATATGTATTATGACCTGTGGAAAATAAGGAGCAGGAGGAAAATAGTGTCAGGAAATAACGACTGTGTAACATTAATTTGCCATGTTATTCTTATTTAATTATGGAAAATATTTTTTGTTATGCAGTAATTTTTTAAATATTGATAATATATCG
>NC_084745.1:529825-615835 GCF_033978785.1 Entelurus aequoreus | reverse complement strand
ACAAATTATCATTATTTCTACGGGGAAAAAATAGAATATTAAAATAATATTTACACAAAAAAGTCAAAATAACAATACAAATTATCATTATTTCTACAGGAAAAAAATAGAATATCAAAATAATATTTACACAAAAAAGTCACAGTAACAATACAAATTATCATTATTTATCTTGGAAAAATAGAATATTAAAATAATATTAACACAAAAAAGTCAAAATAACAATAGAAATTATCATTATTTCTCTTGGAAAATAGAATATTAACACAAAAAAGTCAAAATAATACAAATCATCATTATTTCTGCAGGAAAAAAATAGAATATTCAAATAATATTTACACAAAAAAGTCACAATAACAATACAATTTGTCATTATTTCTACAGGAAAAAAATAGAATATCAAAATAATATGTACACAAAAAAGTCACAATAACAATGCAAATTATCATTATTTCTACGGGAAAAAATAGAATATTAAAACAATGAATATTTAATTTCCGGATTTGTTTGCTATTCTAAACGACAAAGCGATCAAAATATGAAATTGCATTCATTTAAAACAATTGTGCGGCACATTAAACATTTAAACCGCTTTAATAATTAATAACGCCCGTTTTGACAAGCCTGAAATTGTCTTTTTAATTTGCGCTTTTTAATATTTGATGTCATTTACATGTTTGTTTTTTTTTATCTGGTCATTTGAAGAAATATGAAAAAAAATAATAATAATAATAATAATAAAAAAAAATGTCAGCCTATTAAAGTATTAGTATTTAATAAGATGCAAATGTTATTGGTCATATTTGAAGGCAAACAGCGATGATTGCATGGCGTGGAAGCGGAGACACCTTCATCCTCCCCGTGTGTCCTCTCCTCCGTCAGCTTTCATATTTCCCTCGTCCCTCATCCCGTCCCAGCATGGCGGCTTTAATGTGCACATCTCTGCACTAAATGGGCACATTTGCACATCTTTTTTGTGCAGCCCGCGCCTCCTTTTTAATGCCACTTCATTTACTGCTGCAAGATAATACTTTTCCCCCCGCCAAGTCCTCCATCATCCACGCGTGTGTGTTTGAAAAATTAATGCCTTTAATTTTGCTTGATGGCAACATCAGTGCAGCTCTGTAAATTGCGCTTTAATGAGATTTTGCTACGGGGGATAATCTGGGGGGGGTGAAACATCTTGGCAACATCTGTAGACCTTCCACGGCGAGAGGAGCACACGGCGGAGGGGGGGAAAAAGGAAGACAAAACATGATTTGGTTGGTTTCAATATGACGCGTATTTTCTCAAAAGTGTCCGAAAAGGAGTAGGAAGAAGCAAGGCCGATCCAACACTTCCTGTGTGTGACAGGTAACCGAGCGACCAATAGAAGGCTGCCAAAAAGTAGGTGTGTCTCAGTTGCAATACACTTTTCCACCACATGTGGCAGTAGAGGCAATCTCAAACAAAACAGAAGAAGTCTTCAGCGCAAAAAATATGACTAAAGTGGTCAATTGTATTGACAGTTTCATTTATTGTAGTTTAGTATTGTTTGCATTATCAGCTTTTAAGTCCTTTCTTTTACGGTATATTTGATTATTTTTTTTTAACCTTTTTCTTTTTATCCATTTTTAACTGTGTTTTATGTGTATACTTTTTTTATTTATTGTGATTTTTATTATTTTGGAAAAAAAAAATGTTTTACCTTTTTTCTATGCATTTTAACTGTGTTTTATATGTAGAATGTTTTGTATTTATTGTGATTTTTAGTATTTTTGGAATATTTTTTATATTTGACCTTTTTTGCACTATTTTTATGCATTTTAACTGTGTTTTATATGTATACTTTTTTGTATTTATTGTGATTTTTGTTATTTTGGAATATTTTTTATGTTTTAGCTTTTTTACGTACTATTTCTATGCATTTTAACTGTGTTTTATATATAGAATGTTTTGTATTTATTGTGATTTTTATTATTTTTTGAATATTTTTTATCTTTTATGTTTTTTGCACTATTTTTACACATTTTAACTGTGTTTTATATGTATACTTTTTTGTATTTATTGTGATCTTTGTTATTTTGGAATATTTTTTTATATTTTACCTTTTATACGCACTATTTCTATGCATTTTAACTGTGTTTTCTATACAGAATGTTTTGTATTTATTGTGATTTTTATTATTTTTGGAATATTTTTTTATCTTTTACCTTTTTAGCACTATTTTTATGCATTTTAATTGCGTTTTATATATAGAATGTTTTGTATTTATTGTGATTGTTAGTATTTTTAGAATATTTTTTATCCTTTACCGTATTTTATTTATTCGTCTATTTTTTTTTACAGATTTATTTATGCATTACTTAACAATTTATTAATTAAAACTTTATTTGTTGGTATTTATGTATTTATTAATTATTTATTTGGTCATTTGTCTAATTATTTCTTTACTGATTTATTTATAAAATACTTTATAAAGTATAAGTGAGAACTTTTTTGTTTTTGTTTTATATATATATATATATATATATATATATATATATATATATATATATATATATATATATATATATATATATATATATATATATATATATATATATATATATATATGTAATCTGGGGGGGGGGGGTGAAACATCTTGGCAACATCTGTAGACCTTCCATGGCGAGAGGAGCACATGGCGGAGGGGGGAAAAAAAGGAAGACAAAACATGATTTGGTTGGTTTCAATATGACACGTATTTTCTCAAAAGTGTCCGAAAAGGAGTAGGAAGAAGCAAGGCCGATCCAACACTTCCTGTGTGTGACAGGTAACAGAGCGACCCATAGAAGGCTGCCAAAAAGTAGGTGTGTCTCAGTTGCAATACACTTTTCCACCACATGTGGCAGTAATGGCAATCTCAAACAAAACAGAAGAAGTCTTAAGCGCAAAAAATATGACTAAAGTTTAATAAACATGTATTATTATTTATTACTATTTTGTTTGTTTATTTATTTTAGCGCTGCAGTATCAGTTTTTAAGTCCCTTCTTTTACGGTATATTTGATTAGTATTTATTTTTATATATTCTTTTTATCCATTTTTAACTGTGTTTTATATGTATACTTTTTTGTGTTTATTGTGATTTTTATTATTTTGGAAAAATATGTATGTTTTACATTTTTTCTATGCATTTTAACTGTGTTTTATATATGGAATGTTTTGCATTTGTTGTGATTTTTACTATTTTTGGAATATGTTTTATAGTTTACCTTTTTTGCACTATTTTTATGCAATTTAACTGTGTTTTATATGTATACTTTTTTGTATTTATTGTGACTTTTGTTATTTTGGAATATTTTTTATGTTTTAGCTTAATAACGTACTATTTCTATGCATTTTAACTGTGTTTTATATATAGAATGTTTTGTATTTATTGTGATTTTTATTATTTTTTGAATATTTTTTATCTTTTATCTTTTTTGCACTATTTTCATGCATTTTAACTGTGTATGTATACTTTTTAGTATTTATTGTGATTTTTATTATTTTGGAATATTTTTTATGTTTGACCTTTTTTACGCACTATTTCTATGCATTTTAACTGTGTTTTACATACAGAATGTTTTGTATTTATTGTGATTTTTATTATTTTTGGAATATTTTTTATCTTTTATCTTTTTTGCACTATTTTTATGCATTTTAACTGTGTTTTATATGTATACTTTTTAGTATTTATTGTGATTTTTATTATTTTGGAATATTTTTTATGTTTTACCTTTTTTACGCACTATTTCTATGCATTTTAACTTTGTTTTATATATAGAATGTTTTGTATTTATTGTGATTTTTATTATTTTTGGAATATTTTTTATCTTTAACCTTTTTGCACTATTTTTATGCATTTTAACTGTGTTTTGTAAGTATACTTTTTTGTATTTATTGTGATTTTTGTTATTTTGGAATATTTTTTATATTTTACCTTTTATACGCACTATTTCTATGCATTTTAACTGTGTTTTATATACAGAATGTTTTGTATTTATTGTGATTTTTATTATTTTTGGAATATTTTTTTATCTTTTACCTTTTTAGCACTATTTGTATGCATTTTAATTGTGTTTTATATATGGAATGTTTTGTATTTATTGTGATTGTTAGTATTTTTGGAATATTTTTTATCCTTTACCGTATTTTATTTATTTGTCTATTTTTTTACAGATTTATTTATGCATTACTTAACAATTTATTAATTAAAACTTTATTTGTTGGTATTTATGTATTTATTAATTATTTATTTGGTCATTTGTCTAATTATTTCTTTACTGATTTATTTATAAAATACTTTATAAAGTATAAGTGAGAACTTATTTTTTGTTGTTTTATATATATATATATATATATATATATATATATATGTATATATATATATATATATATATATATATATATATATATATATATATATATATGTAATCTGAGGGGGGTGAAACATCTTGGCAACATCTGTAGACCTTCCATTGCGAGAGGATCACACGGCGGAGGGGGGAAAAAAGGAAGACAAAACATTATTTGGTTGGTTTCAATATGACGCGTATTTTCTCAAAAGTGTCCGAAAAGGAGTAGGAAGAAGCAAGGCCGATCCAACACTTCCTGTGTGTGACAGGTAACAGAGCGACCAATAGAAGGCTGCCAAAAAGTAGGTGTGTCTCAGTTGCAATACACTTTTCCACCACATGTGGCAGTAATGGCAATCTCAAACAAAACAGAAGAAGTCTTAAGCGCAAAAAATATGACTAAAGTGGTCAATTGTATTGACAGTTTCATTAATTGTAGTTTAGTATTGTTTGCATTATCAGCTTTTAAGTCCTTTCTTTTACGGTATATTTGATTATTATTTTTTAACCTTTTTCTTTTTATCCATTTTTAACTGTGTTTTATGTGTATACTTTTTTTATTTATTGTGATTTTTATTATTTTGGGGAAAAAAAATGTTTTACCTTTTTTCTATGCATTTCAACTGTGTTTTATATGTAGAATGTTTTGTATTTATTGTGATTTTTAGTATTTTTGGAATATTTTTTATATTTGACCTTTTTTGCACTATTTTTATGCATTTTAACTGTGTTTTATATGTATACTTTTTTGTATTTATTGTGATTGTTGTTATTTTGGAATATTTTTTATGTTTTAGTTTTTTTACGTACTATTTCTATGCATTTTAACTGTGTTTTATATATAGAATGTTTTGTATTTATTGTGATTTTTATTATTTTTTGAATATTTTTTATCTTTTATGTTTTTTGCACTATTTTTACACATTTTAACTGTGTTTTATATGTATAGTTTTTTGTATTTATTGTGATCTTTGTTATTTTGGAATATTTTTTATATTTTACCTTTTATACGCACTATTTCTATGCATTTTAACTGTGTTTTATATACAGAATGTTTTGTATTTATTGTGATTTTTATTATTTTTGGAATATTTTTTTATCTTTTACCTTTTTAGCACTATTTTTATGCATTTTAATTGTGTTTTATATATAGAATGTTTCGTATTTATTGTGATTGTTAGTATTTTTGGAATATTTTTTATCCTTTACCGTATTTTATTTATTTGTCTATTTTTTTTACAGATTTATTTATGCATTACTTAACAATTTATTAATTAAAACTTTATTTGTTGGTATTTATGTATTTATTAATTATTTATTTGGTCATTTGTCTAATTATTTCTTTACTGATTTATTTATAAAATACTTTATAAAGTATAAGTGAGAACTTATTTTTTTTTGTTTTATATATATATATATATGTAATCTGGGGGGGGTGAAACATCTTGGCAACATCTGTAGACCTTCCATGGCGAGAGGAGCACACGGCGGAGGGGAAAAAAAGGAAGACAAAACATGATTTGGTTGGTTTTAATATGACGCGTATTTTCTCAAAAGTGTCCGAAAAGGAGTAGAAAGAAGCAAGGCCGATCCAACACTTCCTGTGTGTGACAGGCAACAGAGCGACCAATAGAAGGCTGCCAAAAAGTAGGTGTGTCTCAGTTGCAATACACTTTTCCACCACATGTGGCAGTAATGGCAATCTCAAACAAAACAGAAGAAGTCTTAAGCGCGAAAAATATGACTAAAGTGGTCAATTGTATTGACAGTTTCATTTATTGTAGTTTAGTATTGTTTGCATTATCAGCTTTTAAGTCCTTTCTTTTACGGTATATTAGATTTTTTTTTTTTAACCTTTTTCTTTTTATCCATTTTTAACTGTGTTTTATGTGTATACTTTTTTTATTTATTGTGATTTTTATTATTTTGGAAAAAAAAAATGTTTTACCTTTTTTCTATGCATTTTAACTGTGTTTTATATGTTGAATGTTTTGTATTTATTGTGATTTTTAGTATTTTTGGAATATTTTTTATATTTGACCTTTTTTGCACTATTTTTATGCATTTTAACTGTGTTTTATATGTATACTTTTTTGTATTTATTGTGATCTTTGTTATTTTGGAATATTTTTTATATTTTACCTTTTATACGCACTATTTCTATGCATTTTAACTGTGTTTTATATACAGAATGTTTTGTATTTATTGTGATTTTTATTATTTTTGGAATATTTTTTTATCTTTTACCTTTTTAGCACTATTTTTATGCATTTTAATTGTGTTTTATATATAGAATGTTTTGTATTTATTGTGATTGTTAGTATTTTTGGAATATTTTTTATCCTTTACCGTATTTTATTTATTTGTCTATTTTTTTACAGATTTATTTATGCATTACTTAACAATTTATTAATTAAAACTTTATTTGTTGGTATTTATGTATTTATTAATTATTTATTTGGTCATTTGTCTAATTATTTCTTTACTGATTTATTTATAAAATACTTTATAAAGTATAAGTGGGAACTTATTCTGTTTTGTTATATATATATATATATATATATATATATATATATATATATATATATATATATATATATATATATATATATATATATATATATATATATATACATATATATGTAATCTGGGGGGGGGGGGGGTGAAACATCTTGGCAACATCTGTAGACCTTCCATGGCGAGAGGAGCACACGGCGGAGGGGGAAAAAAAGGAAGACAAAACATGATTTGGTTGGTTTCAATATGACACGTATTTTCTCAAAAGTATCCGAAAAGGAGTAGGAAGAAGCAAGGCCGATCCAACACTTCCTGTGTGTGACAGGTAACAGAGCGACCCATAGAAGGCTGCTAAAAAGTAGGTGTGTCTCAGTTGCAATACACTATTCCACCACATGTGGCAGTAATGGCAATCTCAAACAAAACAGAAGAAGTCTTAAGCGCAAAAAATATGACTAAAGTTTAATAAACATGTATTATTATTTATTACTATTTTGTTTGTTTATTTATTTTAGTGCTGCAGTATCAGTTTTTAAGTCCCTTCTTTTACGGTATATTTGATTAGTATTTATTTTTATATCTTCTTTTTATCCAATTTTAACTGTGTTTTATATGTATACATTTTTGTGTTTATTGTAAATTTTTATTATTTTGGAAAAATATGTATGTTTTACATTTTTTCTATGCACTTTAACTGTGTTTTATATATGGAATGTTTTGTATTTGTTGTGATTTTTACTATTTTTGGAATATTTTTTATAGTTTACCTTTTTTGCACTATTTTTATGCAATTTAACTGTGTTTTATATGTATACTTTTTTGTATTTATTGTGATTTTTGTTATTTTGGAATATTTTTTATGTTTTAGCTTAATAACGTACTATTTCGATGCATTTTAACTGTGTTTTATATATAGAATGTTTTGTATTTATTGTGATTTTTATTATTTTTTGAATATTTTTTATCTTTTATCTTTTTTGCACTATTTTCATGCATTTTAACTGTGATTATATACTTTTTAGTATTTATTGTGATTTTTATTATTTTGGAATATTTTTTATGTTTGACCTTTTTTACACACTATTTCTATGCATTTTAACTGTGTTTTACATACAGAATGTTTTGTATTTATTGTGATTTTTATTATTTTTGGAATATTTTTTATCTTTTATCTTTTTTGCACTATTTTTATGCATTTTAACTGTGTTTTATATGTATACTTTTTAGTATTTATTGTGATTTTTATTATTTTGGAATATTTTTTATGTTTTACCTTTTTTACGCACTATTTCTATGCATTTTAACTTTGTTTTATATATAGAATGTTTTGTATTTATTGTGATTTTTATTATTTTTGGAATATTTTTTATCTTTTACCTTTTTTGCACTATTTTTATGCATTTTAACTGTGTTTTGTATGTATACTTTTTTGTATTTATTGTGATTTTTGTTATTTTGGAATATTTTTTATATTTTACCTTTTATACGCACTATTTCTATGCATTTTAACTGTGTTTTATATACAGAATGTTTTGTATTTATTGTGATTTTTATTATTTTTGGAATATTTTTTTATCTTTTACCTTTTTAGCACTATTTTTATGCATTTTAATTGTGTTTTATATATAGAATGTTTTGTATTTATTGTGATTGTGTATTTTTGGAATAGTTTTTATCCTTTACCGTATGTTATTAATTTGTAAAAATTGTTTACAGATTTATTTATGCATTACTTAACAATTTATTAATTAAAACTTTATTTGTTGGTACTTATGTATTTATTAATTATTTATTTGGTCATTTGTCTAATTATTAATTATTTCTTTACTGATTTATTTATAAAATACTTTATAAAGTTTATGTGAGATTTGTATATATATATATATATATATATATATATATATATATATATATATATATATATATATATATATATATATATATATATATGTAATCTGGGGGGGGGGGGGTGAAAACATCTTGGCAACATCTGTAGACCTTCCATGGCGAGAGTGGAGCACACGGCGGAGGGAAGTTGGCGCACAAAAAAGAGAAAGAAAAAGAAGACAAAACATGATTTGGTTGGTTTCAATATGACACATATTTTCTCAAAAGTGTCCGAAAAGGAGTAGGAAGAAGCAAGGCCGATCCATCACTTCCTGTGTGTGACAGGCAACAGAGCGACCAATAGAAGGCTGCCAAAAAGTAGGTGTGTCTCAGTTGCAATACACTTTTCCACCACATGTGGCAGTAATGGCAATCTCAAACAAACAGAAGAAGTCTAAGTGCAAAAAATATGACCAAAGTTTAATAAACATTTATTATTATTTGGTTTGTTTATATATTTTAGCACTGCATTATCAGTTTTTAAGTCCTTTCTTTCAGTATTTATTTTTATATTTTCTTTTTATCTATTTTTAACTGTGTTTTATAAGTATACTTTTTTGTATTTATTGTGATTTTTGTTATTTTTGAATATTTTTTATGTCTTACCTTTTTACGCACTATTTCTATGCATTTTAACTGTGTTTTGTATTTATTGTGATTTTTATTTTTTTTGGAATATTTTTTTATTTTTTACCTTTTTTATTTGCTTGCACTATTTTAATGCATTTTAATTGTGTTTTATATATAACATGTTTAGTATTTATTGTGATTTGTATTATTTTTGTATATTTTTTATCCTTTATCTTTATTTAAATTGTTTGCACTTTTTTAATGCATTTTATCTGAGTTTTATAAATAGAATGTTTTGTATTTTTTTGTGATTTTTATTATTTTTTAAATTTGTAATTTTTTTTGCACTATTTTTATGCATTTGAACTGTGTTTAATGTTTTGTGTTTATTGTGATTTGGATTATTATTGTCCAGGGTGTACAGCTGGGATAGGCTCCAGCACCCCCACGGGCACGAGAAAACATTACTTGTGTTTATTGATTTATTTGATATTTATTTACTTACCCATTTGTCAATACATTTTTTTATTGATTTTTTATTGATTTTTTTACTTAATGATAAATGTATTTATTGTTATTTATGTATTCAATAATTACTTACCTACTTATTTGTCTATTTTTTTTACATATTTATTTATACATTACTTAACAGTTTATTAATGAAAACTTCATTTGTTGGTATTTAGGTATTTATTAACTATTTATTTGGTCATTTGTCTAATAATTTATTTACTGATTTATTTATAAAATACTTTATAAAGTATAAGTGACAACTTTATTTTTTTTGTTATATATATATATATATATATATATATATATATATATATATATATATATATATATATATATATATATATATATATATATATATATATAATATAATTACAATATATAATTACTATATATAATTACTTACATAAGTCTTTGTCAAAAACATTTTTTAACTAAATTATTAATACATTACTTAACTATTCATCAATGAAAACTTTATTTATAGTATTTAATAATTACTTATTTGTCAATGCATGTATTTATTTACTGATTTACTTACCTATTCATTGTTGTGTTAATGACATGATTAAATGTGTTAGTAAGGGGTCGTGTTGAATAAACTCAGCTTCTTCCTACTCCTTTTCAGACATGCTGTAATGAGAAACTGACAATTTATGATTAGTGTTCTGAGAAGCGGCTTCACACTGTGTATAGACGACACCTTCATCGCGGCTGGCCCTCAAATTCCATCAGGTGTTGTGGCATCGAATCATTACATCGAGAATTACACTCCAATTAGATTGTCAGTTATTGTCAGATTCACATCCCCAATGAGCTGTGTTTGGAAAAATGACTTTTAAAAAGTCATTATTTATTGTGACTTGTTATGGAATGACTCTTTAATAAACGTAACTAATCACTAGGGGGAGTAAAATGTTGCGTAACTTCAAACAAAAACTCTAAACATCTGGCACGTGCAGTTGAGACGTTTCATGAGAGCAGAGTGTGAGTGTGTGCCTTTAAAAGGCGGTGCCTGTTGCTAAGCATGTGTACGTGTATATATACATATATGTATACATATATTCATATAAACACATAAATATGTATATAAAGGTATGTATGTATATATATATATGTGTGTGTATGTGTATATATAAATATATGTATACATTTTTACATATATTTATATAAACATATATATATATATATATATACAAATGTATATATATACACATGCAGTATGTATATGTACATAGAAACATTACGGCACACATTGTTTGTAATGTGCATCTTGGATGTGGTTTTTATCAACACGCTTGCAGGTGTTGAAAGCGCCATGCAAAACCGCTAATGCTAACCAGTAGCAATGTAAGTTAGCCTGGAGCTAAGACTTTTTTTTTTTTTTTTTTTTTAAAGAATTGCTTTCTATCAGGCAGGGAAAACCACAGCATTATGGAGAGGCCCAGAGGATATTTGCTGCTTCACGCCAAGGAGGTGAGACACACACCCACACACACACACACACACACACACACACACACACACACACACACACACACACACACACACACACACACACACACACACACACACACACACACGCTGCAAGGAAATTGGGCATTAGGCAAAAATGGTGCGTATTTGCTCAGCTCCTACGCCGAAATGAGGTGATTAGTCCTCAGAGAACGTTCAGTCGAGTCAGCAAAAGTCAACATTTATTCAACACCGCCGGACTTTTGTTGAAAAAAAACAACAAACATTAGCACGGTCGGCGTGAAAGATCGTATGCTAAACAACTAGTTTGTGTACCAAAACATTTTAGTGGAACACTTTACGATCCGTTTGTTGAGATAAAAAAACAAGGAAATATTACAAATGTATATACAGCTAGAACATTCCCACGGGTTTCAGGTGCAACTGTACAAAATGAGCCACAGAGCTAGCCTAAAACCGCGGCGTGTTTACATAAAAATGCTAACACTTAGCATGTGTGCCAAAGATAGCACGATATCAGTCAATATGTTTCATATACCAAGTTATATGACTGTAAGGTGAATGGCTACGGAATTAAAGAAAAAGTGTAAAAAAAAATAATTAAAAAAAAAAAAAAAAATTAGCACTTTATTGTTAGCGTGCTAGCATGCTAACGTTAGCACATTGACAGTTAACAGCTGTCACATACTAAGTTATATGACTTTAAGGTAAACGGTTGCAAAATTAGCTCACAAAGCTGGCACTTTAATGTTAGCATGCTGACATGCTAACGTAAACGTGCAAACAGTTAGCATGTTTCAAATGTCGAGTTATATGACTGTAAGGTGTATGGCTGCGGAATTAAAGAAAAAAGTGTAAAATAAAAAAAAATAAAAAATAAAAATGAGCACTTTATTGTTAGCGTGCTAGCATGCTAACGTTAGCACATTGACAGTTTACAGCTGTCACATACCAAGTTATATGACTCTAAGGTAAACGGTTGCAAAATTAGCTCACAAAGCTGGCACTTTGATGTTAGCATGCTGACATGCTAACGTAAACGTGCAAACAGTTAGCATGTTTCAAATGCCGAGTTATATGACTGTAAGGTGTATGGCTGCGGAATTAAAGAAAAAAGTGTAAAATAAAAATAAAAAAATAAATAAAAATTAGCACTTTATTGTTAGCGTGCTAGCATGCTAACGTTAGCACATTGACAGTTTACAGCTGTCACATACCAAGTTATATGACTCTAAGGTAAACGGTTGCAAAATTAGCTCACAAAGCTGGCACTTTGATGTTAGCATTCTGACATGCTAACGTAAACGTGCAAACAGTTAGCATGTTTCAAATGCCGAGTTATATGACTGTAAGGTGTATGGCTGCGGAATTAAAGAAACAAGTGTAAAATTAAAAAAAACATAGTTAGCACTTTATTGTTAGCGTGCTAGCATGCTAACGTTAGCACACTGACCGTTAACAGCTGTCACATACCAAGTTGTATGACTTCTAGGGTAAACGGTTGGCAAAACGTTGATCACGTGGTTGGATTTGAAGATCTTCGTGCAGTTAAAAAGCTTGACATGGTCATTTGCTGAAAAACAATAACAAATCAAACAGAGTGGGGACTCGCTGGCAAACATTACAGGACTTGTTACTTTATGCAGACTTTTTTTTTTTCAGACACTTTAGTAATCTCTTAAACATTTTATGTTATTCTATTAGTTTCAATCAGCCTATATTATCGTATAGTTTTAATCAGCCTATTTGATTTTATTAGTTGATTTAATCAGCTTATTTTATTATATTTAATTGTTTTATCAGCCCATTGTATTATATTTTAGTTTTTTTATCAGCCTACTTGATCATAATTTAGTTGTTTTTATCAGCCTAGTTTATTATATTTTAGTTGTTTTTATCAGCCTATTTTATTATATTTTAGTTGTATGTATAAGCCTATTTTATAATATTTTAGTTGTTTTAATCAGCCTATTTTAGAAGTTTTATGAGCCTATTTTATTTTATTGTAGCTGTTTTTATCAGTCTTTTTTATAATATTTTAGTTGTTTTAACCAGCCTATTTTAGTAGTTTTATGAGCCTATTTTATTTGTGTTGTTTTATCAGCTTATTGTATTATATTTTAGTTGTTTACATCAGCCTATTTTATCATATTTTAGTTGTTTTTATCATTCTATTTTATAATATTTTAGTTCTTTTAATCAGCCTATTGTAGAAGTTTTATGAGCCTATTTTATTTTATTTTAGTTGTTTACATCAGCCTATTTTATCATATTTAGTTGTTTTTATCAGTCTATTTTATATTATTTTAGTTGTTTTATAAGCCCATTTTATTTTAGTTGTTTTAGCAGCTTATTTTATTATATTTTAGTTGTTTACATCAGCCTAATTTATCATATTTTAGTTGTATGTTTCAGCCTATTTTATCATATTTTAGTTGTTTCCATCAGTGTATTTTATAATATTTTAGTTATTTGAATCAGCCTATTTTAGTTTTCTTATGAACCTATTTTATCTTATTTTTTAGTTGTTTTATCATCTTTTTTTAATTTCATTTGAGTTGTTTACATCAGCCTATTTTATCATATTTTACTTGTTTTCATCAGTCTATTTTATAATATGTTAGTTGTTTTCACCAGCCTATTTTAGTAGTTTTATCAGCCTATTTTATTTTATTTTAGTTGTTTTATCATCTTATTTTATTATATTTCAGTTGTTTACATCAGCCTATTTTATCATATTTGAGGTGTTTTCATCAGCCTATTTTGTTATCTTTTAGGTTTTTTTATCAGCCTATTTTACTATATTTAAGTTGTATGCATCAGCCTATTTTATAATATTTCAGTTGTTTTATCAGTCTATTTTATAATATTTTAGTTGTTTTAATCAGCCTATTTTAGTAGTTTTATGAGCTTATTTTATTTTAGTTGTTTTATCAGCTTATTTTATTATATTTTAGTTGTTTACATCAGCCTATTCTATCATATTTTAGATGTTTTTATCAGCATATCTTATTATATTTGAGTTGTTTTAATCAGCCTATTTTATTATATTTCAATTGTTTTTATCAGCCTATTTTATTTTAGTTGTTTTATCAGCCTATTTTATTTTATTACTTATTTTAATCAGCTTATTTTATTTAATTTTAGTTGTTTCAATTAGCCTATTTTATTTTATTTGAGTTGTTTTAATCAGCTTATTTTATTATATTTCAATTGTTTTTATCAGCCTATTTTATTTTATTTTATTTTAGTTGTTTCAGCAGCCTATTTTATTTTATTACTTATTTTAATCAGCTTATTTTATTTAATTATAGTTGTGTTTATCAGCCTATTTTTATTTTTATTTAGTTGTTTTTATTTTATTTTATTGATTTTATTAACCCATTTTTTGATCCATCTTTTAAGGCATATTTTCCAGAGATCGACCCATTTTGTTCAGGGCTGATACTGATACCGATTATTAGTAGTCAAGGCGGCTGATAAGTGATATTTATCAGCAGTAAAAACACATTCGTTTTGATGTGAGTCGAAGAGGAACATCAACATTTGATTTCAAAATGAAATAGGTCAAAAAACATTTTCACGTAGATTATAGATGAGACATTTTTCAAGATGGCTGACATCATTTCTTCCTGGATGTTACAGAAAGTATGAGAATGTGTGAGCTGCTGCCTCACCTTCTTTACTTATACAATATTTGTAGTGGTAAAGTACTAGTGGTAATGTACCAGTGGTAAAGTACTAGTGGTAAAGAAGTAGTACTACTAGTAAAGTACTATTAGTAGAGTACTAGTAATAAAGTACTAGTAGTTAGTGCCAAGACAAGTCATCCCGGAATGTTTGCGGAGACAAAAGCTTCAGTAATTAAGAAGCCGAGCGTTCATTTTCTTGATGAATTAATTTCCTGGCTGGCGTTTGATGAATAAGAAAATCCTCCAAAGCTGTTCGGACGTTTTTGTAATTAAAGTGAAAGATTCTGTCAGCACGTAAATCCTTAATTGGTCTCCCAGAGAGACTCGGGAGCGAGTGTGGAGGAACCAGGGCGGGAAAACTAAGCCTGCTCAAATGTGGACTTCAATGAATCAGCGGGGAGAGGAGGAGGCATTTAGCGTAGGACCAGGTGAAGTACACTTAATCAGCGTAGGATCAGGTGAAGTATGCTTAATCAGCGTAGGATCAGGTGAAGTATGCTTAATCAGCGTAGGATCAGGTGAAGTATGCTTAATCAGCGTAGGATCAGGTGAAGTACGCTTAATCAGCATAGGATCAGGTGAAGTATGCTTAATTAGCGTAGGATCAGGTGAAGTACGCTGAATCAGCGTAGGATCAGGTGAAGTATGCTTAATCAGCGTAGGATCAGGTGAAGTATGCTTAATCAGCGTAGGATCAGGTGAAGTATGCTTAATCAGTGTAGGATCAGGTGAAGTACGCTTAATTAGCGTAGGATCAGGTGAAGTATGCTTAATCAGCGTAGGATCAGGTGAAGTATGCTTAATCAGCGTAGGATCAGGTGAAGTATGCTTAATCAGTGTAGGATCAGGTGAGGTACGCTTAATTAGCGTAGGATCAGGTGAAGTATGCTTAATCAGCGTAGGATCAGGTGAAGTACGCTTAATCAGCGTAGGATCAGGTGAAGTATGCTTAATCAGCGTAGGATCAGGTGAAGTACGCTGAATCAGCGTAGGATCAGGTGAAGTACGCTTAATCAGCGTAGGATCAGGTGAAGTATGCTTAATCAGCGTAGGATCAGGTGAAGTATAATTAATCAGCGTAGGATCAGGTGAAGTACACTTAATCAGCGTAGGACCAGGTGAAGTACACTTAATCAGCGTAGGATCAGGTGAAGTATGCTTAATTAGCGTAGGATCAGGTGAAGTACACTGAATCAGCGTAGGATCAGGTGAAGTATGCTTAATCAGTGTAGGATCAGGTGAAGTATGCTTAATCAGCGTAGGATCAGGTGAAGTACGCTTAATCAGCATAGGATCAGGTGAAGTATGCTTAATCAGCGTAGGATCAGGTGAAGTACACTTAATCAGCGTAGGATCAGGTGAAGTATAATTAATCAGTGTAGGATCAGGTGAAGTACACTTAATCAGCGTAGGATCAGGTGAAGTATGCTTAATCAGCGTAGGATCAGGTGAAGTATGCTTAATCAGCGTAGGATCAGGTGAAGTATGCTTAATCAGCGTAGGATCAGGTGAAGTATGCTTAATCAGCGTAGGATCAGGTGAAGTATAATTAATCAGCTGAGGACCAGGTGAAGTACGCTGAATCAGCGTAGGACCAGGTGAAGTATAATTAATCAGCGTAGGATCAGGTGAAGTACACTGAATCAGTGTAGGATCAGGTGAAGTATGCTTAATCATCAGAAACATTCTGTGCTCCATCATGTCAGCGTTGTTGACACTGGAACAGACCACAAGTCTTACCTGGTTAACTGCTTGATTAACTCTTTACAAACTCAACATAACTCTAAATACTGTAAATATAATTACCTTATTGTTGTGTTCATTAACTCTTTACAAACTCAATATAATTATAAATAAATATTATTTACTTATTGTTGTGTTAATTAACTCTTTACAAACTCAATATAATTATATATAAATATTATTGACTTATTGTTGTGTTCATTAACTCTTTACAAACTCAATATAATTATAAATAAATATTATTTACTTATTGTTGTGTTAATGAACTCTTTACAAACTCAATATAATTATATATAAATATTATTGACTTATTGTTCTGTTCATTAACTCTTTACAAACTCAATATAATTATAGATAAATATTATTTACTTATTGTTGTGTTGATTAACTCTTTACAAACTCAATATAATTATATATAAATATTATTGACTTATTGTTGTGTTCATTAACTCTTTACAAACTCAATATAATTATAGATAAATATTATTTACTTATTGTTGTGTTCATTAACTCTTTACAAACTCAATATAATTATATATAAATATTATTTACTTATTGTTGTGTTAATTAACTCTTTACAAACTCAATATAATTATAGATAAATATTATTTACTTATTGTTGTGTTGATTAACTCTTTACAAACTCAATATAATTATATATAAATATTATTGACTTATTGTTGTGTTGATTAACTCTTTACAAACTCAATATAATTATATATAAATATTATTTACGTATTGTTGTGTTAATTAACTCTTTACAAACTCAATATAATTATATATAAATATTATTTACTTATTGTTGTGTTAATTAACTCTTTACAAACTCAATATAATTATATATAAATATTATTTACTTATTGTTGTGTTCATTAACTCTTTACAAACTCAATATAATTATATATAAATATTATTTACTTATTGTTGTGTTCATTAACTCTTTACAAACTCAATATGATTATATATAAATATTATTTACTTATTGTTGTGTTCATTAACTCTTTACAAACTCAATATAATTATATATGAATATAATTCACTGCCTTGATAGCTGAGGAATTATGACAGGAAGTTACATTTCTAATACATTATACTATTCTCCTGCTCCTTATTTTCCATAAATCATAAAAAAATGCCAATAATTATCAATATTAATCAATATATTAATAATATTTCAACAATTACTGCAGAACAAAAATTCCTTTCCATAGTTAAAATAAGAATAACAGGGCAAATTAATGTTACACAGCCGTTATAGTTAGAGAAAATTGTTCTTCTCAGGTTTCTCTATGTTTACATTTTCACCCTTTGCACTATTTTCTTACACTTTATGAAGCATTTCTTACATATTCCTTATTTTTAAGAGCTTATTGTTAAGTGTTCAATGTGATTTTACTATTTTGTTGACATTGTTTGAGTATTTTCCATGCTTGTGTTGACATTTCCTTCCTGCCTTGATAGCTGAGGGATTATAATGACAGGAAGTTACATTTCTAATAAATTATATTATTCTCTTGCTATTTATTTATCGTAGGTCATAAAAAAATGTCAATATTTATCAATATCGACTGATATAGTAATAATATTTAAACAATTACTGCATAACACAAAGTATTTTTCCATAGTTAAATAAGAATAACAGGGCAAATTAATGTTACACAGCCATTATTTCCTGCCACTAAACCTGCAAGAAATCGTTAACATTTTCACACTTTGCACTATTTTCTTACACTTTATGAAGCATTTCTTACATATTCATTATTTTTAAGATCTTATTGTTAAGTGTTCAATGTGATTTTACTATTTTGTTGACATTGTTTGAGTGTTTTCCACGCTTGTGTTGACATTTCCTTCCTGCCTTGATAGCTGAGGGATTATAATGACAGGAAGTTACATTTCTAATAAATTATATTATTATCCCGCTCCTTATTTTCCATAAGTCATAACAAAAATTATTTTAATAAATAATTATCGATATTAATCAATATATCAATAATATTTCAACAATTCCTGCATAACAAAAATTCCTTTCCAGAGTTCAAATAAGAATAACAGGGCAAATTAATGTTACACAGCCGATATTCCGATATTGTCCAACTCTTTAATTACCGATACCGATATCAACCGATATATCCAGTCGTGGAATTAACACATTATTATGCCTAATTTGGACAACCAGGTCTGGTGAAGATAAGGTACTTTTTAAAAAAATTTGTAAACTAAGATAAATAAATTAAAAACATTTTCTTGAATAAAAAAGAAAGTACAACAATATAAAAACAGTTACATAGAAACTAGTAATGAATGAAAATGAGTAAAATTAACTGTTAAAGGTTAGTATTATTAGTGGAGCAGCAGCACGCACAATCATGTGTGCTTACGGACTGTATCCCTTGCAGACTGTATTGATATATATTGATATATAATGTAGGAAGCAGAATATTAATAACAGAAAGAAACAACACTTTTGTGTGAATGAGTGTAAATGGGGGAGGGAGGTTTTTTGGGTTGGTGCACTAATTGTAAGTGTATATTTATGTTGATTTAATTAAAAAAAAAAAAAAAAAAAAAAACAATACCGATAATAATAAAACCGATACCAATAATTTCATTTTAACGCATATATCGGCCGATATTATCGGACATCTCTAATTTAAACCAATGTTCAAGTAATTTTTTTTTTTTGTAAAGAATAATAAATACATTTTAATTGAATTCTTCATTTTAGCTTCTGTTTTTTCGACGAAGAATATTTGTGAAATATTTCTTCAAACTTATTATGATTAAAATTAAAAATTGGCAAATCTAGAAAATCTGTCGAATCAAATGTAAATCTTATTTCAAAGTGTTTTTGAATTTCTTTGAAAAAAATTTGTTCTGGAAAATCTAGAAGAAATAATAAATGTGTCTTTGTTAGAAATATAGCTTGGTCCAATTTGTTATATATTCTAACAAAGTGCAGATTGGATTTTAACCTATTTAAAAGATGTCATCAAAAATTCTAAAATTAATCTTAATCGGGAAAAATCACTAATGATGTTCCATAAATTATTTGTTTTCATTTTTTCAAAAAGATTCGAATTAGCTAGTTTTTCTCTTCTTTTTTTGTTGGTGGAATTTTGAATTTTAAAGAGTCGAAATTGAAGATAAACTATGTTTCAAAATGTAATTGTCATTTTTTTGGTGTGTTTTCTCCTCTTTTAAACCGTCCAATTAAGTGTAAATATCATTAATTATTAATAATAACATAGAGTTGAAGGTAAATCGAGCAAATTGGCTATTTCTGGCAATTTATTGAAGTGTGTATCAAACTGGTAGCCCAAGAAGTAGCTCTTGGTTTCAAAAAGGTTGGTGACCCCTGTCAATAATTATGGATTATTAATAATATGTATACAATTACAGCATAAGAACAAATAATGTCCATAGTTAAATAAGAATATTGGGGCAAATGAATGTTACACAGCCGTTAATGTCAGTAAAGTCTGCAGATGTGTGGGTGAAAGTCTTGTAGTCCCTTTGAAGTGTGAGAGTCCAACGCGGCGAGGCCATCAGGTGCTGAGATCAATGAAGTCCAGCAAGTGACCCCATCGGACCCTTTGAACTTGCTGCGGGGTCCGCCGGTGAGTCCCGGTCATCAGGCCTGCTCCGGTCGGCCGAGGTCTGCAAATGGGCCTGACGCGGGCCACAGACCCATGCTGGGGTCCTCTGAAACCAGAGACCCTTGAAGTGTCAGCTCCGTCCACCCAACGCGAGACACGGCCGGGCCCCGCCCGCCCTCCTTCCGCGCGCTAACCACCGGCGGCCCGTGGAGCGGACCACCCCGGGGGCGGCCGAGCCCCCCGCTTACACCTGCCATAAAACTTAAAAGCTGCAGGCTCATCCCCGCGGCTTTGAAGTGTTCAAAGCATAGCTGGCCGGCCGACCTTTGCCGGGACGCTGGACGCAACACATGTTGTCCTCGGCCGCCTGGGAAGGACGCGCTGTGGGGCGACATGTGCGTAGAGTAAGGGCCTGTGCGTAAAGGAAGGGCCGGTGCGTAAAGGAAGGGCCGGTGCGTAAAGGAAGGGCCGGTGCGTAAGGTAAAGGCCGGTGCGTAAAGTAAGAACCGGTGCGTAAAGTAAGGGCCAGTGCGTAAAGTAAGGGCCGGTGCGTAAAGTAAGAACCGGTGCGTAAAGTAAGGGCCGGTGCGTAAAGTAAGGGCCAGTGCGTAAAGTAGGGGCCAGTGCGTAAAGTAAGGGCCAGTGCGTAAGGTAAAGGTCGGTGCGTAAAGTAGGGGCCAGTGCGTAAAGTAAGGGCCAGTGCGCCGCGGCCAAGCGTGGAGCCTCTCGTTCCCACGCACGGACATGTGGTTGGCATCCAAACGCACACCGTTTATGACGAGAAAACATGTATTTTATTAAATATGATGTCAAATAAACATTAGAAACACACCTGATGTGATTATTTATGTCATATTTAGTAGAAAACATGTATTTTATTAAATATGATGTCAAATAAACATTAGAAACACACCTGATGTGATTATTTATGTCATATTTAGTAGAAAACATGTATTTTATTAAATATGACGTCAAATAAACATTAGAAACACAAACTATGTATGATTATATATGTCACATTTAGTAGAAAACATGTATTTTATTAAATATGATGTCAAATAAACATTAGAAACACAAACTATGTATGATTATATATGTCACATTTAGTGGAAAACATGTCTTTTATTAAATATGATGTCAAATAAACATTAGAAACACACCATGTATGATTATTTATGTCATATTTAGTAGAAAACATGTCTTTTATTAAATATTATGTCAAATAAACATTAGAAACACACCATGTATGATTATTTATGTCACATTTAGTAGAAAACATGTTTTTATTAAATATTATGTCAAATAAACATTAGAAACACAAACCATGTATGATTATTTATGTCACATTTAGTGGAAAACATGTATTTTATTAAATATGATGTCAAATAAACATTAGAAACACACACCATGTATGATTATTTATGTCACATTTAGTAGAAAACATGTCTTTTATTAAATATGATGTCAAATAAACATTAGAAACACAAACCATGTATGATTATTTATGTCACATTTAGTAGAAAACATGTATTATATTAAATATGATGTCAAATAAACATTAGAAACACAAACTATGTATGAGTATTTATGTCATATTTAGTAGAAAATATGTATTTTATTAAATATGATGTCAAATAAACATTAGAAACACAAACCATGTATGATTATTTATGTCACATTTAGTAGAAAACATGTATTATATTAAATATTAAGTCAAATAAACAGAAACACACCATGTTTGATTATTTATGTCACATTTAGTAGAAAACATGTATTATATTAAATATGATGTCAAATAAACATTAGAAACACACCATGTATGATTCTTTATGTCATATTTAGTAGAAAATATTTATTTTATTAAATATGATGTCAAATAAAAATTAGAAACACAAACCATGTATGATTATTTATGTCATATTTAGTAGAAAACATGTATTTTATTAAATATTATGTCAAATAAACATTAGAAACACAAACTATGTATGATTATTTATGTCACATTTAGTAGAAAACATGTATTATATTAAATATTATGTCAAATAAACATTAGAAAAACACACTTTATATAATTATTTATGTCACATTTAGTAGAAAACATGTATTTTATTCAATATGATGTCAAATAAACATTAGAAACACAAACCATGTATGATTATTTATGTCACATTTAGTAGAAAATATTTATTTTATTCAATATTATGTCAAATAAACATTAGAAACACACCATGTATGATTATTTATGTCACATTTAGTAGAAAATATTTATTTTATTGAATATTATGTCAAATAAACATTAGAAACACAAACTATGTATGATTATTTATGTCACATTTAGTAGAAAACATGTCTTTTATTGAATATTATGTCAAATAAACATTAGAAACACACCTTATATGATTGTTTATGTCACATTTATCTTTTATTTATTTAGTAGAAAACATATATTGTATTAAATATTATGTCAAATAAATATTAGAAACACACCATATATAATTATTTATGTCACATTTTGTAGAAAAGGTGTATTCTATTAAATATTATGTCCACATTAGACAAGTCTAAAAATAATAAATTGAAAAATAAATAAATACCAATTAAAATAATGAAATAATAATAATTTAAAAAAGAGTAGGCAACTAGGAGCTAGCAGCTACACAACAGCTAAGCACACAATAACACACAAGCTATTAGGTAATAACCATTGAACAATACAATGTGATATTTGTCAACATGAACAAGTATCAAATAATTATTGTTACACGTACAAAGTCTACGAGGCAGACACGTATTAGAAAGTATCCAGTATCAAATGTGTCCGCATCATTCGACTTACTTATTGACGGAAAAAAAAATTGTCAACATAAACAAGTATAAAATAATTGTAGTTGCACATTACTTACACATATAAAGTCTTCAATGCAGCAACGTGTTAAAAAGTATCCAGTAACAGACGTGTCCGCATCATTCAACTTACTTATTGTCGCAAAAATGTTGTTTTCAACATTAATAAGTATCAAATAATTATAGTTGCACATTACTTACACATACAAAGTCACCAAGGCAGAAGTGTGTCAAAAATTATCCAGTAATAAATGTGTCCGCGTCATTCAACTTACTTATTGTCGCAAAAATGTTTTTGTCAACATAAATAAGTATCAAATAATTATAGTTTCATATTATTTACACATACAAAGTCACCAAGGCAGAAGCGTATTAGAAAGTATCCAGTAACAAACGTGTCCGCATCATTCAACTTACTTATTGACGGAAAAAAAAATTGTCAACACAAACAAGTATCAAATAATTATGGTTGCACATTACTCACACATATAAAGTCTTCAATGCAGCAACGTGTTAAAAAGTATCCAGTAACAGACGTGTCCGCATCATTCAACTTACTTATTGTCGCACAATAAAATTGTCAACATAAACAAGTATCAAGCTGTTATAGTTGCACATTACTTACACATACAAAGTCTCCAAGGCAGAAGTGTGTTAAAAATTATCCAGTAATAAATGTGTCCGCATCATTCAACTTACTTATTGTCGCAAAAATGTTTTTGTCAACATAAATAAGTATCAAATAATTATAGTTGCATATTATTTACACATACAAAGTCACCAAGGCAGAAGCGTATTAGAAAGTATCCAGTAACAAACGTGTCCGCATCATTCAACTTACTTATTGACGGAAAAAAAAATTGTCAACATAAACAAGTATCAAATAATTATGGTTGCACATTACTCACACATATAAAGTCTTCAATGCAGCAACGTGTTAAAAAGTATCCAGTAACAGACGTGTCCGCATCATTCAACTTACTTATTGTCGCAAAAATGTTGTTTTCAACATTAATAAGTATCAAATAATTATAGTTGCACATTACTTACACATACAAAGTCTCCAAGGCAGTAGTGTGTTAAAAATTATCCAGTAATAAATGTGTCCGCATCATTCAACTTACTTATTGTCGCAAAAATGTTTTTGTCAACATAAATAAGTATCAAATAATTATAGTCTCATATTATTTACACATACAAAGTCACCAAGGCAGAAGCGTATTAGAAAGTATCCAGTAACAAACGTGTCCGCATCATTCAACTTACTTATTGACGGAAAAAAAAATTGTCAACATAAACAAGTATCAAATAATTATGGTTGCACATTACTCACACATATAAAGTCTTCAATGCAGCAACGTGTTAAAAAGTATCCAGTAACAGACGTGTCCGCATCATTCAACTTACTTATTGTCGCACAATAAAATTGTCAACATAAACAAGTATCAAGCTGTTATAGTTGCACATTACTTACACATATAAAGTCTCCAAGGCAGAAGTGTGTTAAAAATTATCCAGTAATAAATGTGTCCGCATCATTCAACTTACTTATTGTCGCAAAAATGTTTTTGTCAACATAAATAAGTATCAAATAATTATAGTTGCATATTACTTACACATATAAAGTCTCCAAGGCAGAAGTGTGTTAAAAAGTATCCAGTAACAAACGTGTCCGCATCATTCAACTTACTTATTGGCGCAAAAATGTTTTTGTCAACATAAATAAGTATCAAATAATTATAGTTGCATATTACTTACACATATAAAGTCTCCAAGGCAGAAGTGTGTTAAAAAGTATCCAGTAACAAACGTGTCCGCATCATTCAACTTAATTATTGTCGGGGGGGAAAAAATTGTCAACATAAAAAAGTATCAAATAATGATAGTTGCACATTACTTACATATATAAAGTCTCCAAGGCAGAAGCGTGTTCAAAAGTATCCAGTAACAAACGTGTCCGCATCATTCAACTTAATTATTGTCGGGGGGGGGGGGGGGGGAATTGTCAATACAAACAAGTATCAAATAATTATAGTTGCACATTACTTACATATATAAGGTCTTCAAGGCAGAAGCGTGTTCAAAAGTATCTAGTAACAAACGTGTCCGCATCCTTCAAGTTATTTATTGTCGCAAAAATGTTTTTGTCAACATAAACAAATATCAAGCTATTATAGTTGCTTATTACTTACACATATAAAGTCTCCGAGGCAAACGCGTGTTAAAAAGTATCCAGTAACAAACGTGTCCGCATCATTCAACTTACTTATTGTTGAAAGATAAACTGTCAACATAAACAAGTATCAAATAATTATAGTTGCACATTAATTACACATATAAAGTCTCCAAGGCAGAAGTGTGTTAAAAAGTATCCAGTAACAAACGTTTCCGCATCATTCAACGTACTTATTGTCGCAAAAAATGTTTTTTTCAACATAAATAAGTATCAAATAATTCAAGTTGCACATTACTTACACGTAAAAAGTCACCAAGGCAGAAGTGTGTTAAAAAAGTATCCAGTAACAAACGTGTCCGCATCATTCAACTTAATTATTGTCGGGGGGAAAAAAATTGTCAACATAAACAAGTATCAAATAATTATAGTTGCACATTACTTACACATATAAAGTCTCCAAGACAGAAGCGTGTTCAAAAGTATCCAGTAACAAACGTGTCCGCATCATTCAACTTATTTATTGTCGCAAAAATAATAATAATAATAATAATGGATTAGATTTATATAGCGCTTTTCTAGACACTCAAAGCGCTTCACAGAGAAGTGAGAACCCATCATTCATTTTTACAACTCATTCATTCATCATTCATTCTCCGGTGTGAGCGGCACCGGGGGCAAGGGTGAAGTGTCCTGCCCAAGGACACAACGGCAGCGATTTTTTTTGGATGGTAAGAGGCGGGGAGCGAACCTGCAACCCTCAGGTTTCTGGCAAGGCCGCTCTACCCACTACGCCATGCCGCCCCATGGCGGCATGGCGTAGTGGGTAGTGGGTAGTGGGTTTATGTCAACATAAACAAATAGCAAGCTATTATAGTTGCTTATTACTTACACATATAAAGTCTTCAAGGCAGCAACGTGTTAAAAAGTATCCAGTAACAAACGTGTCCGCATCATTCAACTTACTTATTGTCGCCAAAAAATACAAATAAAACTGTACTTCAACTTAAAGACACTTAATAATAAACATGTGAGTGTTTTTCATAGTTTGACCTTTGCTAACATTCCTCACTACCGAATAATAATACAAGTATGTGGGATTCCTGCTGATATCAGATGGGATCAGTATCAGTATCGGCTGCAACATTGGCATCATATGGGAAGTGCACTTCCTTGTTCCGTAAAAAAACCCACAGGACGATTTCCTGCCTGCCAAAGTGTGAGAACCAAGTCGGCGGGCGCTAAAAGAGTCGTAGTTAAAGAGTGACGGCTTTATTGGCGCTGACACACGCTACTGTACATACTGTACATACTGTACATGCTGTACATGCTCCTCTGGACTCCGGCTGTTTTTACGAGGTCTTAAAGGCTGCCAGTGCAGCATGAAGACCGCCACACAAATCCATGACTGCGTAAAAGTCAGGCAGAGGCTGAAATACTGCCTGCAGGCCCAGGCTGGACCATGTAGACCAGGCAGAGGCTGGACCATGTAGACCAGGCACAGGCTGGACCATGTAGACCAGGCACAGGCTGGACCATGTAGACCAGGCACAGGCTGGACCATGTAGACCAGGCACAGGCTGGACCATGTAGACCAGGCACAGGCTGGACCACATAGACCAGGCAGAAGCTGGACCATGTAGACCAGGCAGAGGCTGGACCATGTAGACCAGGCACAGGCTGGACCACGTAGACCAGGCACAGGCTGGACCACGTAGACCAGGCACAGGCTGGACCATGTAGACCAGGTCCAGCCCGGGCCGCGTGTATGGAAGGATGCACGTTCAAATCCGGAGTCTTGCCTGATCTAAGCTGTATTATATTTATTTGTACCTTTATTATTTACTAATGGGCGTCACGCGGTTCGATTCGGTTCTTGGGGTAACGATTCAGTTCGGAACCGATTCTCGATTCAAAAGCGTATTTTTGATTCGTAATCAATACTTTTTTAATAACATTTTACAGACCTGCTGTCTACTAGTGGGTTGTGAACCTTTGGGCATCGCACTAATCCCATTTGAGTCGATTCTTGGGGTTTATGATTCGATTCAGACTCAATTCTCGATTCAAAACGATTCTTGATTCAAAATCTATAATTTTATAATAACGTTGGGTACCAGTTATATGATTAAATACATGCCTCCGTAAAATAGATAAACAGCCTGTGAATCGATTCTGAATCGAATCGTTAACCCCAAGAATTGAATCAAATCGTGTGAATTGATCCGATTCTTGGAGTTAACGATTCGATTCAC
The DNA here is from genome assembly GCF_033978785.1 of Entelurus aequoreus. Classification (NCBI taxonomy): domain Eukaryota; kingdom Metazoa; phylum Chordata; class Actinopteri; order Syngnathiformes; family Syngnathidae; genus Entelurus; species Entelurus aequoreus. Next base: position 588,209 of record NC_084745.1, on the reverse strand, counting down.
AATCGATTCTCGATCCAAATCGATTGTCAAGCTGTTCATCTATTTTACGCAGGAATGTAGTTCATCATAAAATTGGCACCCAATGTTATTTAAAAAGGTATAGATTTTGAATCAAGAATGGTTTTGAATTAAGAATCGATTCTGAATCGAATCACTACCCCCAAGGATCGAATCAAATTTTTTGATTCATCAGTACCGCGATACTATACTAGTACCGTTTTTTTATTTATTAGTAACGCGATTCTATACTAGTACCATTTTGATTCATTAGTACCACGATACTATACCAGTACCGTTTTTTTTATTCATTAGTACCACGATACTATACTAGTACCGTTTTTTATTCATCAGTACCGCGATACTATACCAGTACCGTTTTTGTATTTATTAGTACCGCGATACTATACTAGTACCGTTTTTGATTCATTAGTATCGCAATACTATACTAGTACCGTTTTTGATTCATTAGTACCACAATACTATACCAGTACCGTTTTTTATTTATTAGTACCGCAATGCTAAACTAGTACTGTTTCTGATTAATTAGTACCACAATACTATACTAGTACCATTTTTGATTCATTAGTACAGCGATACTATTCCAGTACCATTTTTTATTTATTAATACTGCGATACTATACTAGTACCGTTTTTGATTCATTAGTACCGCGATACTATACTACTACCAGTTTTGATGCATTAGTACAGGGATACTATACTAGTACCGTTTCTGATTCATTAGTACCACAATACTATACTAGTACCGTTTCTGATTCATTAGTACCACAATACTATACTAGTACCGTTTTTGATTCAGCATTACCGCGATACTATACTAGTACTGTTTTTGATCCCTTAGTACTGCGATACTATACTACTACCAGTTTTGATTAATTAGTAACAGGATACTATACTAGTACCGTTTCTGATTCATTAGTACCACAATACTATACTAGTACTGTTTCTGATTCATTAGTACCGCGATACTATACTAGTACCGTTTCTGATTCATCAGTACCGCGATACTATACTAGTACCGTTTTTGATTCATTAGTACCGAGATACTATACTAGTACCGTTTTTGATTCATTAGTACCTTAATACTATACTAGTACCGTTTTTGATTCATCAGTACCACAATACTATACTAGTACCGTTTTTGATTAATCAGTACCGTGATACTATACTTGTACCGTTTTTGGTTCATTAGTACCGAGATACTATACCAGTACCGTTTCTGATTCATTAGTACCGCGATACTATACTACTACCAGTTTTGATTCATTAGTACGGGATACTATACTAGTACCGTTTCTGATTCATTAGTACCACGATACTATACTACTACCAGTTTTGATTCATTAGTACGAGATACTATACTAGTACTGTTTCTGATTCATTAGTACCACGATACTATACCAGTACCGTTTTTTTATTTGTTAGTACCGCGATACTATACTAGTACCGTTTCTGATTCATTAGTACCACGATACTATACCAGTACCATTTTTTTATTTATTAGTAATGCGATACTATACTAGTACCGTTTTTGATTCATCAGTACCGCGATACTATACTAGTACAGTTTTTGATACATTAGTACTGAGATACTATACTAGTACCGTTTCTGATTCATTAGTACCGCGATACTATACTACTACTAGTTTTGATTCATTAGTACCGCAATACTATACTAGTACGGTTTCTGATTCATTAGTACCACGATACTATACCAGTACTTTTTTTTTATTTATTAGTACCGCGATACTATACTAGTACCGTTTCTGATTCAGTAGTACCGCAATACTATACTAGTACCGTTTCTGATTCATTAGTACCGCGATACTATACTAGTACCGTTTTTGATTCATTAGTACCGCGATACTATACTACTACCAGTTTTGATGCATTAGTACAGGGATACTATACTAGTACCGTTTCTGATTCATTAGTACCGCGATACTATACTACTACCAGTTTTGATGCATTAGTACAGGGATACTATACTAGTACCTTTCTGATTAATTAGTACTGCGATACTATACTAGTACCATTTTTGATTCATCAGTACCGCGATACTATACTAGTACCGTTTTTGATTCATTAGTACCGCGATACTATACTACTACCAGTTTTGATGCATTAGTACAGGTATACTATACTAGTACCGTTTCTGATTCATTAGTACCACGATACTATACTAGTACCGTTTCTGATTCATTAGTACCGCAACACTATACCAGTTTCGTTGTTTTATTTATTAGTACCGTGATACTATACTAGTACCGTTTCTGATTCATTAGTACCGCGATACTATACCAGTTCCGTTGTTTTATTTATTAGTACCGTGATACTATACTAGTACCGTTTCTGATTCATTAGTACCGCAATACTATACTACTACCGTTTTTGTTTCATCAGTACCGCGGTACTATACTAGTACCGTTTTTGATCCATTAGTACTGCGATACTATCGTAGTGTATAACCCTAATGTAAATATACATATAAATATATTTTGGGGGAAAAAATACAGAAATTTGTTGTGCGCCCCTAATGACTGAAAGAAGCGTTCCATTGGAGACACGGCCTTTGTTTACGTTTGATTCCCGATGACGTCACAGACGTCATGCCGGAGCCGAGGAGTAGCTAAGTTTGGACGGAGAAGTCCCGAGCGGACTCTTCTGGGCCGAGGGCGTCGGGGGGCCGACACAAATGTTGCGTGGCATCTGCACTCTGACCCCTGGAATGCGTCTTCAAAAGAGGACTAGGGTCCACTCCTCCTCAGCTCTTTTTTTCCCGTCCCGCCTCACCGGGCGTTTTTTTTTGTTTTTTTCTAATGACTAATGAAACGTCACACAAACAACTTCTTCCCAGTCGGAGGATGGCGAGGAGCGTCCGCGGGAGTCCTGTAAAACAGTGGTCCCCAACCTACGGGCCGCGGCCCGGTACCGATTGGTAAGAAGAAATTAAAAAAATTAAAAATGTTTTTTTTTTTTTTTTTTTTTTTTTTAATGAAATCAACATAAAAAACACAATATATATATTATATATCAATATAGATCAATACAGTCTGCAGGGATACAGTCCGTAAGCACACATGATTGTATTTATTTATGTAAAAAAAAAAAAATTAAATACTCTTCTCATTTCTAGTCCTACAACTGGGCGATACGGCGGAAAACTGTATCGCGATATCAGCGTTTTGTATCGGTCCATATCGAGGTTTAGTGGCAGGAAATAACGGCTGTGCAACATTCATTTGCCATTTTGTTCTTATTTAATCTATGGAAAGGAATTTGTCTTATGCAGTCATTTTTTTTATATTATTATTATATCGGTCCATATCGATAATTAATGTCGATACAAGCGTGGAAAACACTCAAACAATGTCAACAAAATAGTAAAAATCACATTCAACACTTAACAATAAGGTCTTAAAAATAAGGAATATGTAAGAAATGATTCATAAAGTGTAAGAAAATAGTGCAAAGTGTGAAAATGTAAACATAGAGAAACCTGAGAAGAACTATTTTCTGCAGGTTTAGTAGCAGGAAATAACGTCTGTTTAACATTAATTTTCCCTGTTATTGTTATTTTAACTATGTAACGGATTGTTTGTTATTTGGTAATTTTTTAATATTATTATTATATCGGTCGATACCGATAATTGTTGTCAACACAAACGTGGAAAACACTCAAACAATGTCAACAAAATGGTAAAATCACATTGAACACTTCACAATAAGCTGTTAAAAATAAGGAATATGTAAGAAATGCTTCATAAAGTGTAAGAAAATTGTGCAAAGTGTGAAAATGTAAACATAGAGAAACCTGAGAAGAACTATTTTCCGCAGGTTTAGTCGCGGGAAATAACGTCTGTGTAACATTAATTTGCCCTATTATTGTTATTTTAACTATGTAACGGATTTTTTTTTTATGTAGTAATTTTTTAATATTATTATTATATCGGTCGATACCGATAATTGTTGTGAACACAAGCGCGGAAAACACTCAAACAATGTCAACAAAATGGTAAAATCAAATTGAACACTTCACAATAAACTCTTAAAAATAAGGAATATGTAAGAAATGCTTTATAAAGTTAAAAAAAAATAGTGCAAAGTGTGAAAATGTAAAAATAGAGAAACCTGAGAAGAACTATTTTCTGCAGGTTTAGTGGCAGGAAATAACGTCTGTGTAACATTAATTAACCCTGGTATTTTTATTTTAACTATGTAACGGATTGTTTGTTATGTAGTCATTATTTAATAATATTATTATATCGGTCAATACCGATAATTGTTGTCAACACAAGCGTGGAAAACACTCAAACAATGTCAACAAAATAGTAAAATCACATTCAACTCTTAACAATAAGCTCTTAAATGTAAGGAATATGTAAGAAATGCTTCATAAAGTTAAGAAAATTGTGCAAAGTGTGAAAATGGAAACATAGAGAAACCTGAGAAGAACTATTTTCTGCAGGTTTAGTCGCAGGAAATAATGGCTGTGTAACATTAATTTGCCATGTTATTGTTATTTTAACTATGGAACAGATTTTTTGCTATGTAGTCATTTTTTTAATAATATTATTATATCGGTCGATACCGATAATTAATGTCGACACAAGCGTAGAAAACACTCAGATCACAATAAGCTTTTAAAATGAAGGTGCAAAAATAAGGAATGTGTAAGAAATGTAAGAAAATAGTGCAAAGTGTGAAAATGGAAGAGTTCACAAAGATTGTTCAACGCCAATACACTTTTCATACACTGACATCCTTCAGCAAAAATCAACAGGAAGTTTGCAATTCCCCCTCCCTTCAAAACAAAAGTTTAGTAAAAACAGTCACCTTTGCCTCTTTGAGCTGTAATTTGACCCCTTAACATGCTTCAAAATTCACTAAACTGGACACACACATCATGACTGGCGAAAATTGCGATCTAATAAAAAACCAAACCCCAAAACTCAAAATTGCGCTCTAGCGCCCCCTAGGAAGAAAACACAGACAAAACTGCTCCTAGGAAGAAAACACAGACAAAACTGCCTGTAACTCCCAGTAGGAATGTCGTAGAGACATGAAACGAAAACCTCTATGTAGGTCTCACTTAGACCTAGATTTGATTCACTGACAACCCCCAGCAAAAATCAACAGGAAGTTTCTGCAATTCCCCCTTCAAAACAAAAGTTTAGTAAAAACAGTCACCTTTGCCTCTTTGAGCTGTAATTTGACCCTCTTAACATGCTTCAAAACTCACCAAACTGGACACACACATCAGGACTGGCGAAAATTGCGATCTAATAAAAACACAAATCCCAAAACTCAAAATTGCGCTCTAGCGCCCCCTAGGAAGAAAACACAGACAAAACTGCTCCTAGGAAGAAAACACAGACAAAACTGCCTGTAACTCCCAGTAGGAATGTCGTAGAGACATGAAACGAAAACCTCTATGTAGGTCTCACTTAGACCTAGATTTGATTCACTGAAAACCCCCAGCAAAAATCATCAGGAAGTTTGCAATTCCCCCTTCAAAACAAAAGTTTAGTAAAAACAGTCACCTTTGCCTCTTTGAGCTGTATTTTGACCCCCTTAACATGCTTCAAAACTCACCAAACTGGACACACACATCAGGACTGGCGAAAATTGCGATCTAATCAAAAAACCAAACCCCAAAACTCAAAATTGCGCTCTAGTGCCCCCTAGGAAGAAAACACAGACAAAACTGCTCCTAGGAAGAAAACACAGACAAAACTGCCTGTAACTTCCAGTAGGCATGTCGTAGAGACATGAAACAAAAACCCCTATGTAGGTCTTACTTAGACCTAGATTTCATACACTGACATCCTACAGGAAAAATAAACAGGAAGTTTGCAATTCCCCCTTCAAAACAAAAGTTTAGTAAAAACAGTCACCTTTGCCTCTTTGAGCTGTACTTTGACCCCCTTGTCATGCTTCAAAACTCACCAAACTGGACACACACATCAGGACTGGCAAAAATTGCGATCTAATCAAAAAACCAAACCCCAAAACTCAAAATTGCGCTCTAGCGCCCCCTAGGAAGAAAACACAGACAAAACTGCTCCTAGGAAGAAAACACAGACAAAACTGCCTGTAACTCCCAGTAGGAATGTCGTAGAGACATGAAACGAAAACCTCTATGTAGGTCTCACTTAGACCTAGATTTGATTCACTGACAACCCCCAGCAAAAATCAACAGGAAGTGTTTGCAATTCCCCCTTCAAAACAAAAGCTTAGTAAAAACAGTCACCTTTGCCTCTTTGAGCTGTAATTTGACCCCCTTAACATGCTTCAAAACTCACCAAACTGGACACACACATCAGGACTGGCGAAAATTGCGATCTAATAAAAACACAAATCCCAAAACTCTAAATTGCGCTCTAGCGCCCCCTAGGAAGAAAACACAGACAAAACTGCTCCTAGGAAGAAAACACAAACAAAACTGCCTGTAACTCCCAGTAGGAATGTCGTAGAGACATGAAACGAAAACCTCTATGTAGGTCTCACTTAGACCTAGATTTGATTCACTGACAACCCCCAGCAAAAATCATCAGGAAGTTTTTGCAATTCCCCCTTCAAAACAAAAGTTTAGTAAAAACAGTCACCTTTGCCTCTTTGAGCTGTAATTTGACCCCCTTAACATGCTTCAAAACTCACCAAAATGGACACACACATCAGGACTGGCGAAAATTGCGATCTAATAAAAACACAAATCCCAAAACTCAAAATTGCGCTCTAGCGCCCCCTAGGAAGAAAACACAGACAAAACTGCTCCTAGGAAGAAAACAGACAAAACTGCCTGTAACTCCCAGTAGGAATGTCGTAGAGACATGAAACAAAAACCTCTATGTAGGTCTGACTTAGACCTAGATTTTATTCACTGACAACCCCCAGCAAAAATCAACAGGAAGTTTTTGCAATTCCCCCTTCAAAACAAAAGTTGTGTAAAAACAGTCACCTTTTTTCAAACATTATCTCCTCTGAGCGCGTTTGTCGTGTCGGCTTCAAACTAGCACAGGAGAGAGATTGAACCCTTGTGATTAAAAGTTGATGAAAGAGTTTTAATTACTGCTCCGGTTTGGATTTTATGAGCCCTCAAAGTCGGTCCCGATCACCGCTGCTTGCAGCTTTAATTCTTATTTAAATTGTGATAATCCATCTGGATTCTAAATCGATTCATAATATACACAAATCGATATATATATATATTTTTTTTTTATTATATAGAAATTTTTTTAATATTATTATTATTATATGGGTTTATATTGATATTTAATGTCAACACAAGCGTAGAAATCACTCAAATAACATTCAACACTTCACAATAAGCTCTTAAAATGAAAGTGCAAAAATAAGGAATGTGTAAGAAATGTAAAAAAAATAGTGCAAAGTGTGAAAAGTTCACAAAGATTGTTCGACGCTAAGTATTAATTTAGCTGCCGGGCAGCAATTTTGGGGGTTTTCTTTAGAGATAAAGGGGAGGTGCGACAGAGGCAGATATGGACGTACGTTTTGACATGACTAAGTGCAGTTTCACCATCATAATGATGTCATGGACGAAGGAGCAGGAGGAAAATAGTAGCAGGAAAAATGACTGTGTAACATTAATTTGCCATGTTATTAGGGACTGAATGTCCCTTTTGGACAGAGGACACTATTGTATTTCTAAGGTTGTATTCTTTATTATACCGCCGCCTCTTTGAGCTGTAATTTGAACCCCTTAACATGCTTCAAAACTCACCAAATTGGACACACACATCAGGACTGGCTAAAATTGCGATCTAATCAAAAACCAAACCCCAGAACTCAAAATTGTGCTCTAGCGCCCCCTAGGAAGAAAACACAGACAAAACTGCCTGTAACTTCCAGTAGGAATGTCGTAGAGACATGAAACAAAAACCTCTACGTAGGTCTTACTTAGACCTAGATTTCATACACTGACATCCTTCAGCAAAAATCAACAGGAAGTTTGCAATTCCCCCTTCAAAACAAAAGTTTAGTAAAAACAGTCACCTTTGCCTCTTTGAGCTGTAATTTGACCCCCTTAACATGCTTCAAAACTCACCAAACTGGACACACACATCAGGACTGGCGAAAATTGCGATCTAATAAAAAACCAAACCCCAAAACTCAAAATTGCGCTCTAGCGCCCCCTAGGAAGAAAACACAGACAAAACTGCTCCTAGGAAGAAAACACAGACAAAACTGCCTATAACTTCCAGTAGGAATGTCGTAGAGACATGAAACAAAAACCTCTATGTAGGTCTCACTTGGACCTAGATTTCATTCACTGACAACCCCCAGCAAAAATCATCAGGAAGTTTTTGCAATTCCCCCTTCAAAACAAAAGTTTAGTAAAAACAGTCACCTTTTTTCAAACATTATCTCCTCTGAGCGCGTTTGTCGTGTCGGCTTCAAACTAGCACAGGAGAGAGATTGAACCCTTCTGATTAAAAGTTGATGAAAGAGTTTTAATTACTGCTCCGGTTTGGATTTTATGAGCCCTCAAAGTCGGTCCCGACCAACGCTGCTTGCAGCTTTAATTCTTATTTAAATTGCGATAATTTATCTGGATTCTAAATCAATTCATAATATATACGAATCGATATATATATATATATATTTTTTTTTATTATATAGTAATTTTTTTAATATTATTATTATTATATCGGTTGATATTGATATTTAATCTCAACACAAGCGTAGAAATCACTCAAATAACATTCGACACTTCACAATAAGCTCTTAAAATGAAAGTGCAAAAATAAGGAACGTGTAAGAAATGTAAAAAAAAATGTGCAAAGTGTGAAAAGTTCACAAAGATTGTTGGACGCTAAGTGCTCATTTAGCTGCCGGGCAGCAATTTTGGGGGTTTTCTTCAGAGATAAAGGGGAGGTGCGACGCAGGCAGATATGGACGTACGTTTTGACATGACTAAGTGCAGTTTCACCATCATAATGATGTCATGGACGACACTTCGCAGCAAAGCCAGTCCTGATGTGTCACTTTGCGTTTCGCCCGCTCAGCCAAAAAGTGTCTTCACGTCTTCACTCCGCAGCGAGTTAGCGGACGAGTCAAGCGCGACAACACTTCCGCTCGCTTCACCTCTTTCACTCTTTGGAGCCTTTTGTGCCGCCGCTCGCTCGCTCGCTCCGCGTCCCCCCCCCCCGAAACGGGCTCCCCCCTTTCAGGCGGGAGGAGGGCGAGGAATGCCGGGAGGCCCGGGCTTGACAGCGGAACGTCCCTCTCGCTCTCTTTTTGTGCTGGGCCGGGGGTGGGTGGGGTGGGTGGGGGGGCGGATGCGCTCCGGTCTGCCGGCTTCTAAAGGGGGCCGGCCAGCTGTCTGGGCCACAACAAAGGGACCAGTCTCCTGTTAGGCCGTGTTGACTTAAGCCGTGTTTCCACGCTGCCTGGCGACCGCTACCTGCGCCGAGTGAGACGTCAACAGAGCTAGCGCCTTAGCATTAGCCTCCGACGCCCGCCTGCTAAAAAGGACGAGGCGGCTTTGGCAAACTTTGTCAAAGCCTGGGAGCGATTGTCGTCCATCTTTTCGAACCCCCCCTGCCCCGCCGCGCCCCCCCGGCCCCCTCCCAGGACTCTTTGATCCCTTTCAATCCCCCCGCCACCCCCCATTTTCTTCCCCGCCATGCTGCAGGATTCTTGGGTTTTCCATAGAAACATGTCTTTTCCACGGGGATATTGATGTTCCCGTGCTGGCGGGGGTTATGATATGGTGGATCACAATCACAGACGCACACAATGCCGCCATTCACGCTTGGGGAGGTGTGCGTGGTGGCGGGGGCTGTGGCTCCTCATCCTCGTGTCTTCTATGAATACAAATATTTATGGAGCGTCGGAGTCACTTCACAGACTTCTTCCCTTTGACACACTAGGGGGGGGGCGGGGTTAAGGTCAGCAAAAAATGCATTTTTAATATGGAAAGGAATTTTTGTTATGCAGTAATTGTTTAAATATTGATAATATATCGGTCCATATCTATAATTATTAATATTTTATTATGACGTTTAAAATAAGGAACAGGAGGAAAATAGTGGAGGGAAATAAAGACTGTGTAACATTAATTTGCCATGTTATTCTTATTTAATTATGGAAAATATTTCTTGTTATGCAGTAATTTTTTAAATATTGATAATATATCGGTCCATATCTATAGTTATTGATATGTATTAAGACCTGTGGAAAATAAGGAGCAGGAGGAAAATAGTGGCGGGAAATATCGACTGTGTAACATTAATTTGCCATGTTATTCTTATTTAACTATGGAAAATATTTTCTGTTAGAGAGTAATTGTTGAAATATTGATAATATATCGGTCCATATCTATAATTATTGATATTTATTATGACGTGGAAAATAAGGAGCAGGAGGAAAATAGTGGCGGGAAATAACGACTTTGTAACATTAATTTGCCATGTTATTTTTATTTAATTGTGGAAATGAATTTTTGTTATGCAGTAATTGTTGAAATATTGATAATATATCGGTCCATATCTATAATTATTGATATTTTATTATGGCCTGTGGAAAATAAGGAGCAGGAGGAAAATAGTGGAGGGAAATAAAGACTGTGTAACATTAATTTGCCATGTTATTCTTATTTAACTATGGAAAGGAATTTTTGTTATGCAGTAATTTTTTAAATATTATTAATACATCAGTCCATATGTATAATTATTAATATTTTATTATGACGTGGAAAATAAGGAGCAGGAGGAAAATAGTGGCGGGAAATAACGACTGTGTAACATTAATTTGCCATGTTATTCTTATTTAATTATGGAAAATATTTTTTGTTATGCAGTAATTTTTTAAATATTGATAATATATCGGTCCATATCTATAGTTATTGATATTTATTATGACGTGGAAAGTAAGGAGCAGGAGGAAAATAGTGGCGGGAAATAACGACTGTGTAACATTAATTTGCCATGTTATTCTTATTTAACTATGGAAAATATTTTTTGTTATGCAGTAATTTTTTAAATATTGATAATATATCGGTCCATATCTATAGTTATTGATATGTATTATGACCTGTGGAAAATAAGGAGCAGGAGGAAAATAGTGGCGGGAAATAACGACTGTGTAACATTAATTTGCCATGTTGTTCTTATTTAACGATGGAAAGGAATTTTTGTTATGCAGTAATTGTTGAAATATTGATAATATATCGGTCCATATCTATAGTTATTGATATTTTATTATGACCTGTAGAAAATAGGGAGCAGGAGGAAAATAGTGGCGGGAAATAATGACTGTGTAACATTAATTTGCCATGTTATTCTTATTTAACTATGGAAAGGAATTTTTGTTATGCAGTAATTTTTTTAATATTATTAATACATCAGTCCATATCTATAATTATTAATATTTTATTATGACGTGGAAAATAAGGAGCAGGAGGAAAATAGTGGCGGGAAATAACGACTGTGTAACATTAATTTGCCATGTTATTCTTATTTAATTATGGAAAATATTTTTTGTTATGCAGTAATTTTTTAAATATTGATAATATATCGGTCCATATCTATAGTTATTGATATTTATTATGACGTGAAAAGTAAGGAGCAGGAGGAAAATAGTGGCGGGAAATAACGACTGTGTAACATTAATTTGCCATGTTATTCTTATTTAACTATGGAAAATATTTTTTGTTATGCAGTAATTTTTTAAATATTGATAATATATCGGTCCATATCTATAGTTATTGATATGTATTATGACCTGTGGAAAATAAGGAGCAGGAGGAAAATAGTGGCGGGAAATAACGACTGTGTAACATTAATTTGCCATGTTGTTCTTATTTAACTTCGGAAAGGAATTTTTGTTATGCAGTAATTGTTTAAATATTATTAATTTATCAGTCCATATCTATAATTATTAATATTTTATTATGACGTGGAAAATAAGGAGCAGGAGGAAAATAGTGGCGGGAAATAACGACTGTGTAACATTAATTTGTCATGTTATTCTTATTTAATTATTGAAAATATTTTTTTTTATGCAGTAATTTTTTAAATATTGATAATATATCGGTCCATATCTATAGTTATTGATATGTATTATGACCTGTGAAAAATAAAGAGCAGGAGGAAAATAGTGGCGGGAAATAACGACTGTGTAACATTAATTTGCCATGTTATTCTTATTTAACGATGGAAAGGAATTTTTGTTATGCAGTAATTGTTGAAATATTGATAATATATCGGTCCATATCTATAATTATTGATATTTTATTATGACCTGTGGAAAATAAGGAGCAGGAGGAAAATAGTGGCGGGAAATAACGACTGTGTAACATTAATTTGCCATGTTATTCTTATTTAATTATAGAAAATATTTTTTGTTATGCAGTAATTTTTTAAATATTGATAATATATCGGTCCATATCTATAGTTATTGATATGCATTATGACCTGTGGAAAATAAGGAGCAGGAGGAAAATAGTGGCGGGAAATAACGACTGTGTAACATTAATTTGCCATGTTGTTCTTATTTAACTATGGAAATGAATTTTTGTTATGCAGTAATTGTTTAAATATTATTAATATATCAGTCCATATCTATAATTATTAATATTGTATTATGACGTGGAAAATAAGGAGCAGGAGGAAAATAGTGGCGGGGAAATAACGACTGTGTAACATTAATTTGCCATGTTATTCTTATTTAGCTATGAAAAGGAATTGTTGTTATGCAGTAATTGTTGAAATATTGATAATATATCGGTCCATATCTATAGTTATTGATAGGTATTATGACCTGTGGAAAAAAAGGAGCAGGAGGAAAATAGTGGTGGGAAATAACGATTGTGTAACATTAATTTGCCATGTTATTGTTATTTAATTATGGAAAAGATTTTTTGTTATGCAGTAATTGTTGAAATATTGATAATATATCGGTCCATTTCTATAATTATTGATATTTTTTTATGACCGGTAGAAAATAAAGAGCAGGAGGAAAATAGTGGCAGGAAGTGATGACTGTGTAACATTAATTTGCCATGTTATTCTTATTTAAATATGGAAAATAATTGTTGTCTTGCAGTAATTGTTAAAATATTGATAATAAATCGGTCCATAGCTATAATTATTTCTATTTATTATGACCTGTGGAAAAAAAGGAGCAGGAGGAAAATAGTGGTGGGAAATAATGACTGTGTAACATTAATTTGCCATGTTATTCTTATTTAACTATGGAAAGGAATGTTTGTTATGCAGTAATTGTTGAAATATTGATAATATATCGGTCCATATCTATAATTATTGATATTTTTATAGGACCTGTGAAAAATAAGGAGCAGGAGGAAAATAGTGGCAGGAAATAACGACTGTGTAACATTAATTTGCCATGTTATTCTTATTTAAATTGCGATAATTCATCTGGATTCTAAATCGATTCGTAAATACAAAAAAAAAAAAAAAATATATATATATATATATATATATATATATATATATATATATATATATATATATATATATATATATATATATATATATATATATATATATATATATATATATATATATATATATATATATATATATATACTGTATATACATATATATATATATATATATATATATATATATATATATATATATATATATATATATATATATATATATATATATATATATATATATATATATGTATATGCATGATTTATTCTCATGAAAAAAAAATATATGTACATATACATACATAAATATGTATACACGTACATACACAAACACACACATATATATATATATATATATATATATATATATATATATATATATATATATATATATATATATATATATATATATATATATATATATATATATATATATATATATATATATATATTTATATGTATATATAATTAATGTTTATCAACAAAAAATAATTACAAAAGTATATATACATATATGTACATATACAGTCGTGGTCAAACGCTGATTGGTTGAACATAGTTGGGGGCGGTCCTATTAAAACCGCCATTACAGTTTGCGTGTTTATTTCTTATTTCTGGTGTATTTCTATCAGAACAAATTTGACCACGGACAGAAGGAAGAACACAAATAACTTTGGTGTGGCATCTTTGTGCTGATGAACGCTGACTAGTGGGACTATCTTGTGTTGTACTTTTAAACGACATGTCTTACAAACGTCATTTCAGTACATGACTCTTTTAAACGTGTTTACAGAGGAATATAAAGTCTTCAGCCAGACTTCATAGCGGCAAGGCGAGCTGTTCACTGGCAGTCCAAACTCTTGCTTTGAAGATGTGGAATAAAGCTTGTGTTGTTATGGACAACACCACTGATGTAAGATCAACGTAAGATCAATGTAAGATCAACAAAAGATCATCGCAAGACTGACCTTAGACCAACGTCAGATCAAGAAAAGATCAACGTAAGACCAACGTAAGACTATGGTAAGATGAATTTAAGATCAACGTAATATCAACGTAAGATCAACAAAAGATCAACGTAAGACCAGCGTAAGACTAAGGTAAGATCAATGTAATATCAACACAAGATCAATGTAAGATCAACAGAAAATCAACAAAAGATCATTGTAAGACGAATATAAGATCAGCGTAATATCAACGCAAGATCAATGCAAGATCAACGTAAGATGGATGTAACATTGACGTAACATCGAAGTAATATCAATGTAAGATCAGAAGAAGTTCAATGTAAAATCAACAAAAAATCAACAAAAAAAATCAACAAAAGATGAACGTAAGATCAGTGTAATATCAAATGAATGTCAACGGAACATTAACAAAAGTTCAATGTAAGACCGGCTTAATACCAAAGTAACATCAGCATAATAGTAAAGTAACATCAATGCAAGATCAACGAAAGATCAATGTAACATCAATGTAAGATCAACGTAACATCAACGTAAGATCAACTTAACATCAATGTAAGATCAACGTAACATCAACGTAAGATCAACGTAACATCAACGTAAGATCAACGTAACATCAACGTAAGATCAACGTAACATCAACGTAAGATCAACGTAAGATCAACGTAACATCAACGTAAGATCAACGTAAGATCAACGTAAGATCAACGTAACATCAACGTAAGATCAACGTAACATCAACGTAAGATCAACGTAAGATCAACGTAAGATCAACGTAACATCAACGTAAGATCAACGTAACATCAACGTAAGATCAACGTAACATCAACGTAAGATCAACGTAACATCAACGTAAGATCAACATAACATCAACGTAACATCAACGTAAGATCAACGTAACATCAACGTAAGATCAACGTAACATCAACGTAACATCAACGTAAGATCAACGTAACATCAACGTAACATCAACGTAACATCAAAGTAACATCAACGTAAGATCAACGTAAGATCAACGTAAGATCAACGTAACATCAACGTAAGATCAACGTAACATCAACGTAAGATCAACGTAACATCAACGTAAGATCAACATAACATCAACGTAACATCAATGTAAGATCAACGTAACATCAACGTAAGATCAACGTAACATCAACGTAACATCAACGTAAGATCAACGTAACATCAACGTAACATCAACGTAAGATCAACGTAACATCAACGTAAGATCAACGTAAGATCAACGTAAGATCAACGTAACATCAATGTAAGATCAACGTAACATCAACGTAACATCAAAGTAACATCAACGTAAGATCAACGTAACATCAACGTAAGATCAACGTAAGATCAACGTAACATCAACGTAACATCAACGTAACATCAATGTAAGATCAACGTAACATCACGTGTGTGTGTGTGTGTGTGTGTGTGTGTGTGTGTGTGTGTGTGTGTGTGTGTGTGTGTGTGTGTGTGTGTGTGTGTGTGTGTGTGTGTGTGTGTGTGTGTGTGTGTGTGTGTGAGTGTGTGTGAGTGTGTTGTTCTTAAGTCAGGTGTATAAAAGTGTTGCCATGGCGACAAAGGTCTACACAAATGTCAGTCAAGATTGTGGGAATATTTTGGGGGCAAAGGTCAAATATGTCTTCTTCTTTTTCTTCTTTTTTATTTGACTTCTTATTATTTTTGTTTTTCTTTTTTTTCTTATTCTTCTTTTTCCTTCATTTCTTCTCTCTCTCTCTCTCTCTTTTCTTTCTTCTTTTTCTTACCTCATCCATCTTCTATTTCTTCTTGTCTTTTTATTCCTTTCGCTTCCTTCTCCTTTTTCCTCTTATTTCTTTTTCTCCTTTATTTGTTTCTTCTTTTTTCTCCTTTTTTCCTTCTTCCTCATTTTCTTTTTTCTTTTTTTCTTTTCTTCTTCTTCTTCTATATCTTTTTTTTCTTTCTCTTCTTTTTGTTGTACTCGTTTTCTTCCATTTGTTCATTCTTACTTTCCTCCCCCCCCCCCCCCCCCCACACTTCCTGTGTCAAAGAGGCAGTCAAATAAAAGCAGCAATAATAGCAATAACGATGTAAAAAAAAAAGCTTGTTTTGGGGGCTGATGATTATTAGGCGTGCAAATAAGTAGTGTTAATTGCACTGCAGGTATAACGAGCAGCCCCCCCCCCCCCCCCCGCCTATTGACTTCTTTAATGAGCGGCAGGTAAAAGCTGCTTCCTGCTCTCTCACTGCATGCAGGAAACTATTGATTTGCAGCATAAACTTCATTATGGCCAGGAAAAGCTTAAAGGAGCTCACACACACAAACACACACACACACACACACACACACACACACACACACACACACACACACACACACACACACACACACACACACACACAAGCACACACACACACACACACTCGCACGCACAGCTCATGTCAAATTAAAATGTCTTAAAAATACTGCAGTGCAAACATTTATATTGCTATTTTTATTTCACATCATTCATCAAATCATATTTTGGACCAAAACAAATATTATTTATACACATTTTCTATTTTACATTTAAAAAATATCTTTAATGTGAAGCAATGTCAAGAAAAGTCAGATTTTACGTTTTAAAAATGTCTTTTATATGACGCAATGTCAAGAAAAGTCAGATTTTACGTTTTAAAAATGTCTTTTATATGACGCAATGTCAAGAAAAGACAGATTTCACATTTTAAAAATGTTTTTAATGAATAGCAACGTCAAGAAAAGTCATAGTTTACATTTACAATGTATTTTATGTGAAGCAATATCAAGAAAAGTCAGATTTTACATTTTAGAAATGTATTTTATGTTTATAAACGTCAAGAAAAGTCAGATTTTACGTTTTAAAAAATGTATTTTATGTGAAGCAATGTCAAGAAAAGTCAGATTTTACATTTTAGAAATGTATTTTTTGTTTAGAAACGTCAAGAAAAGTCAGATTTTACGTTTTAAAAATTTATTTTATGTTTAGCAACGTCAAGAAAAGTCAGATTTTACGTTTTAAAAATGTATTTTATGTTTAGCAACGTCAAGAAAAGTCAGGTTTTACGTTTTAAAAATGTATTTTACGTGAAGCAATGTCAAGAAAAGTCAGATTTCACGTTTTAAAAATGTCTTTAATGAATAGCAACGTCAAGAAAAGTCATAGTTTACATTTACAATGTATTTTATGTGAAGCAATATCAAGAAAAGTCAGATTTTACATTTTAGAAATGTATTTTATGTTTAGAAACGTCAAGAAAAGTCAGATTTTACGTTTTAAAAAATGTATTTTATGTGAAGCAATGTCAAGAAAAGTCAGATTTTACATTTTAGAAATGTATTTTATGTTTAGAAACGTCAAGAAAAGTCAGATTTTACGTTTTAAAAATGTTATTTTATGTGAAGCAATGTCAAGAAAAGTCCGATTTTACATTTTAAAAATGTATTTTATGTTTAGCAACGTCAAGAAAAGTCAGAGCTTACATTTAAAATGTTTTTTATTTACAGCAATATCAAGAAAAGTCAGATTTCACGTTTTAAAAATGTATTTTATGAATAGCAACGTCAAGAAAAGTCATAGTTTACATTTACAATGTATTTTATGTGAAGCAATATCAAGAAAAGTCAGATTTTACATTTTAGAAATGTATTTTATGTTTAGAAACGTCAAGAAAAGTCAGATTTTACGTTTTAAAAAATGTATTTTATGTGAAGCAATGTCAAGAAAAGTCAGATTTTACATTTTAGAAATGTATTTTTTGTTTAGAAACGTCAAGAAAAGTCAGATTTTACGTTTTAAAAATTTATTTTATGTTTAGCAACGTCAAGAAAAGTCAGATTTTACGTTTTAAAAATGTATTTTATGTTTAGCAACGTCAAGAAAAGTCAGGTTTTACGTTTTAAAAATGTATTTTACGTGAAGCAATGTCAAGAAAAGTCAGATTTCACGTTTTAAAAATGTCTTTAATGAATAGCAACGTCAAGAAAAGTCATAGTTTACATTTACAATGTATTTTATGTGAAGCAATATCAAGAAAAGTCAGATTTTACATTTTAGAAATGTATTTTATGTTTAGAAACGTCAAGAAAAGTCAGATTTTACGTTTTAAAAAATGTATTTTATGTGAAGCAATGTCAAGAAAAGTCAGATTTTACATTTTAGAAATGTATTTTATGTTTAGAAACGTCAAGAAAAGTCAGATTTTACGTTTTAAAAATGTTATTTTATGTGAAGCAATGTCAAGAAAAGTCCGATTTTACATTTTAAAAATGTATTTTATGTTTAGCAACGTCAAGAAAAGTCAGAGCTTACATTTAAAATGTTTTTTATTTACAGCAATATCAAGAAAAGTCAGATTTCACGTTTTAAAAATGTATTTTATGAATAGCAACGTCAAGAAAAGTCATAGTTTACATTTACAATGTATTTTATGTGAAGCAATATCAAGAAAAGTCAGATTTTACATTTTAGAAATGTATTTTATGTTTAGAAACGTCAAGAAAAGTCAGATTTTACGTTTTAAAAATGTATTTTATGTAAAGCAATATCAGGAGAAGTCAGATTTTACATTTCCAAATGTATTTTATGTATAGCAATTAGGGATGTCCGATAAATGCGTTAAAATGTAATATCGGAAATTATCGGTATCGTTTTTTTTATTATCGGTATTTTTTTAAAATTTTATTTATTTATTTTTTTTTTAAAATTAAATCAACATAAAAAACACAAGATACACTTACAATTAATGCACCAACCCAAAAAACCTCCCTCCTCATTCACACAAAAGGGTTGTTTCTTTCTGTTATTAATATTCTGGTTCCTACATTATATATCAATATATATCAATACAGTCTGCAAGGGATACAGTCCGTAAGCACACATGATTGTAAAATCATGATTGTAGTCCATAGTGGGGTGAGTTTTCCTTGCCCGTATGTGGGCTCTGTACCGAGGATGTCGTTGTGGCTTGTACAGCCCTTTGAGACACTTGTGATTTAGGGCTATATAAATAAACATTGATTGATTGATTGATTGATGATTGTGCGTGCTGCTGGTCCACTAATAGTACTAACCTTTAACAGTTAATGTTACTCATTTTCATTAATTACTAGTTTCTATGTAACTGTTTTTATATTGTTTTACTTTCTTTTGTATTCAAGAAAATGTTTTAATTTATTTATCTTATTTTATTGTTTTTTTTTTTTTTTTAAAGTACCTTATCTTCACCATACCTGGTTGTCCAAATTAGACATAATAATGTGTTAATTCCACGACTGTATATATCGGTTGATATCGGTATCGGTTGATATCGGTATCGGTAATTAAAGAGTTGGACAATATCGGAATATCGGATATCGGCAAAAAGCCATTATCGGACATCCCTAATAGCAATGTCAAGAAAAGTCCGATTTTACGTTTTAAAAATGTATTATACTGCAGTGCAAAGATTTATTTTATTATTTTTATTTTACATCATTTATCAAATCATATTTTGGACCAAAACAAATATTCATTGGACACTTTTCTATGTCAAAAATATACATATATATATATATTTTTTTTTTTTTTTTCAAGAACAATAAAATTTATATATTGTATAAAAATAATACTAATAATATTGAATATTGCGTGCACATTTATAACAAAGACATTTTACAAATTAAAAACCAATTACTGATTATTGATTACATTTTCAGGCATTTTCAGTGTGAAAAATATTAACAAATTGTTGTTGTTGTTTTTCTTTTGTTCTTTTTCCAATAACAATGCAGAATTATTACCGTCACATTTATTAATTTATCATTTGCTTGTTCAAAAAGGAAATGCAACTCTTTATAAATATAAAACAAGTTAAAATCATAACAATATAAAATAGATTTTTTTTTTTTAACTCAAATTACATTTTATTTGTAACTTTGCAGTTCTCAGCGATTCACGAAACCTCACAAGGAATTTAAAACTAACTTTTGCACTTTCAAAATATGATATCTTACAAAATTGTCAGTATTTAACGTGACGTTTATTTCTAGAATATTCCCGTAGCAGTTTTTCATCAGTAAAAAAAAAAAAAAAATGTATTATTGATAATAATTATGATTATTTGTTGTAAATTAATAGTGCATTTTATTTTGAAGGGTTTCGACATAATTGGAAGCTAACATCAAATGTTCGACTCCATGAGATTCATGATTAAAATAACACAAATATTAATATCCTTATGTTTATTTATATGGGGGGGGGCATATTTAAGAGGCAGTGACCCCCCACTGGGGGAGGGGGGGTCGTCCATATGATTTGTGCCACTCTTTTCTCTGTAAGTGGACTTTATTACAATGACGTCATGTCATCGTGATTGACGTGTCATAAACGCGCCATGCTGTGGGATGGGGGTGTGGGGGGTGTGGGGGGGGGGCTAATATGACAACCCTGACAGGCTTTGTCAAATAAACACTTTTTTTTTTATTTCCATTTTATTACAAAGAAGTCGCACGAATGTAAGTTTAGTTCGATTCTTGGAGTAATTCAAGGCGGCAAAAATAAACATTGTGTCATATTTTCAACACGACGGACAATAAATACACTTTTTACTGTACATGAATATATTTCAGGTATTACTACGCATGCGCGACACATGAAAAAAAAAAAAAAAACGACAACATAACAAAACATATCAAAACGAGTTGCAGCATTTTTTGCAATAATGGAAAAAAAAAAAAAAAAAAAAAAAAATTGGGATTCCACGTCTGGGAGGTTATGGACGGCCTGGCAGGTGCGCGTTCACTCAGCCGGTGTCCTGCTGATGCAGCAAGAATCATAATAATAGTTAATAGCGCGTATTAAAAGATGCGTCTTCATTAGCGCCAACATTTCATTTGCCGTGCAATTGATGTCTTTGGCAAGTACTAGAAAAGGGGGGGTGGGGGGGGGATAATGTATTTTTCCCGCGGGTGGTGACGAAATGACCCCAAAAGTTGCGTGTAAGTGTATGCATGGAAATGTTATAGTGCACACGTGACGTGGGAAATGTTGCACATAAAGCAGTGATTCATGCTATATATGTTGATGTCTGCTGTTATATCACTCCTTCTTCCCTTCCTTCTAGAAGCTTCTGCGGTTCACAAGTCAAACACCTAAAGACTTAAAATGCACCTAAAGTGCATTTTCTGCACGCTTTTATTCCTAAACATTAGAAATGCATGAGTTGCAACATGGGGAGAAGTTAAAGAAGTCATAGGCAATGTAAAAAAAATAATAAAAAGACATTTTAAAAATTTATTTTATGGATAACGATGGGAAGGAAAGTCCGATTTTACGTTTTAAAAATGTATTTTACGGAGAAAAGTCAGGTTTTGCATTTTAAAAATGTATTTTATGTTTAGCAACGTCAAGAAAAGTCTGATTTTACGTATTAAAAATGGGTTTTATGTATAGCAATGTGAAGAAAAGTCACATTTTATGTTTTTAAAAATTTATTTTAGCAAGAAAAGTCAGATTTTACATTTTAAAAATGTCTTATGTATAGTAACGTCAAGAAAAGTCAGATTTTACGTTTTAAAAATGGGTTTTATGTATAGCAACGTCAAAATGAATCAGATTTTACATTTTAAAAATGTATTTTATCAAGAAGTCTGATTTTACGTTTTAAAAATGTATTTTATTAAGAAGTCCGATTGTACATTTAAAAAATTTATTTTATGTATAGTAATGTAAAGAAAAGTCAGATTTTACGTTTTAAAAATGTATTTTATCAAGAAGTCAGATTTTACGTTTTAAAATGTATTTTATCAAGAAGTCAGATTTTACGTTTTAAAAATGTATTTTATCAAAAAGTCAGATTTTACGTTTTAAAAATGGGTTTTATGTATAGCAATGTGAAGAAAAGTCAGATTTTATCTTTTTAAAATGTATTTTATCGAGAAACGTCAGATTTTACGTTTTAAAAATTTATTTTATGTATAGCAATGTGAACAAAAGTCACATTTTATGTTTTGAACATTTATTTTAGCAAGAAAAGTCAGATTTTACATTTTAAAAATGTATATTATGTATAGTAACGTCAAGAAAAGTCAGATTTTACGTTTTAAAAATGGGTTTTATGTATAGCAACGTAAAAAAAAAAATTACATTTTAAAAAGGTATTTTATCAAGAAGTCCGATTTTACGTTTAAAAAATGTATTTTATCAAGAAGTCAGATTTTACGTTTTAAAAATGTGTTTTATCAAGGAATGTCAGATTTTACGTTTAAAAATGTCTTTCATGTTTAGCAACGTCAACAAAAGTCTGATTTTACGTTTTAAAAATGTATTTTATGTATAGCAATGTGAAGAAAAGTCAGATCCCAAAAGTTGCGTGTAAGTGTATGCATGGAAATGTTATAGTGCACACGTGACGTGGGAAATGTTGCACATAAAGCAGTGATTCATGCTATATATGTTGATGTCTGCTGTTATATCACTCCTTCTTCCCTTCCTTCTAGAAGCTTCTGCGGTTCACAAGTCAAACACCTAAAGACTTAAAATGCACCTAAAGTGCATTTTCTGCACGCGTTTATTCCTAAACATTAGAAATGCATGAGTCGCAACATGGGGAGAAGTTAAAAAAGTCATAGGCAATGTAAAAAAAATAATTAAAAGACATTTTAAAAATGTATTTTATGGATGACAATGGGAAGGAAAGTCCGATTTTACGTTTTAAAAATGTATTTTACGGAGAAAAGTCAGGTTTTGCATTTTAAAAATGTATTTTATGTATAGCAACGTCAAGAAAAGTCAGATTTTACGTATTGAAAATGGGTTTTATGTATAGCAATGTGAAGAAAAGTCAGATTTTACGTTTTTAAAATGTATTTTATCGAGAAACGTCAGATTTTACGTTTTAAAAATGTATTTTATGTATAGCAATGTGAAGAAAAGTCACATTTTATGTTTTGAAAATTTATTTTAGCAAGAAACGTCAGATTTTACATTTTAAAAATGTCTTATGTATAGTAACGTAAAGAAAAGTCAGATTTTACGTTTTAAAAATGGGTTTTATGTATAGCAACGTAAAAAAAAAAAGTACATTTTAAAAATGTATTTTATCAAGAAGTCTGATTTTACGTTTTAAAAATGTATTTTATTAAGAAGTCCGATTGTACGTTTAAAAAATGTATTTTATGTATAGTAATGTAAAGAAAAGTCAGATTTTACATTTTAAAAATGTATTTTATCAAGAAGTCAGATTTTACGTTTTAAAATGTATTTTATCAAGAAGTCAGATTTTACGTTTTAAAAATGTATTTTATCAAGAAGTCAGATTTTACGTTTTAAAAATGTATTTTATGCATAGCAATGTGAAGAAAAGACAGATTTTACGTTTTAAAAATGTGTTTTATCAAGAAATGTCAGATTTTACGTTTAAAATGTATTTTATGTTTAGCAACGTGAAGAAAAGTCAGATTTTACGTTTTAAAAATGGGTTTTATGTATAGCAATGTGAAGAAAAGTCAGATTTTATCTTTTTAAAATGGATTTTATCTTTTTAAAATGTATTTTATCGAGAAACGTCAGATTTTACGTTTTAAAAATGTATTTTATGTATAGCAATGTGAACAAAAGTCACATTTTATGTTTTGAAAATTTTTTTTAGTAAGAAAAGTCAGATTTTACATTTTAAAAATGTATTTTATGTATAGCAACATCAAGAAAAGTCAGATTTTACGTTTTAAAAATGGGTTTTATGTATAGCAACGTAAAAAAAAAATTTACATTTTAAAAATGTATTTGATCAAGAAGTCAGATTTTACGTTTAAAAAATATATTTTATCAAGAAGTCAGATTTTACGTTTTAAAAATGTGTTTTATCAAGGAATGTCAGATTTTACGTTTAAAAATGTCTTTCATGTTTAGCAACGTCAAGAAAAGTCTGATTTTACGTTTTAAAAATGTATTTTATGTATAGAAATGTGAAGAAAAGTCAGATCCCAAAAGTTGCGTGTAAGTGTATGCATGGAAATGTTATAGTGCACACGTGACGTGGGAAATGTTGCACATAAAGCAGTGATTCATGCTATATATGTTGATGTCTGCTGTTATATCACTCCTTCTTCCCTTCCTTCTAGAAGCTTCTGCGGTTCACAAGTCAAGCACCTACAGACTTAAAATGCTCCTAAAGTGCATTTTCTGCACGCTTTTATTCCTAAACATTAGAAATGCATGAGTTGCAACATGGGGAGAAGTTCAAAAAGTCATAGGCAATGTAAAAAAATAATTAAAAGACATTTTAAAAATGTATTTTATGGATAACAATGGGAAGGAAAGTCCGATTTTACGTTTTAAAAATTTATTTTACGGAGAAAAGTCAGATTTTACGTATTAAAAATGGGTTTTATGTATAGCAATGTGAAGAAAAGTCAGATTTTAAAATGTATTTTATCGAGGAACGTCAGATTTTACATTTTAAAAATGTAATTTATCAAGAAATTTCAAATTTTACGTTTTAACAATGTATTTTACGTATAGCAATGTGATTAAACGTCAGATTTTACGTTTTGAAAATGTAGTTTATGTATAGCAATGTGAAGATAAGTCAGATTTTAAATTTTAAAAATGTCTTTTATTTATAGCAATGGGAAGAAAAGTCACATTTTATGTTTTAAAAATGTATTTTATCAAGAAAAGTCAGATTTTACATTTTAAAAATGTATTTCATGTATAGCAAGAACAAAAAAAAGTGTGATATTACATTTTAAAAATGTATTTTATCAACAAATGTCGGATTTTACGTTTTAAAAAATGTATTTTATGTATAGCAATGTGAAGAAAAGTCAGATTTTACGTTTTAAAAATTAGTTTTATCAAGAAGTCAGATTTTCCGTTTTAAAAATGTATTTTATGAAGAAAAGTCAAATTTTACATTTTAAAAATGTATTTTATGTATAGCAATGTCAAAAAAAGTCTGATTTTACGTTTTAAAAATGTATTTTTTCAAGAAATGTCAGATTTTACGTTTTAAAAATGTATGTTATGTTTAGCAATGTGAAGAAAAGTCAGATTTTACATTTTAAAAATGTCTTATGTTTAACAATTTTTTTAAATTTATTTTATATATAGTAACGTCAAGAAAAGTCAGATTTTACATTTTGAAAATGGGTTTTATGAATAGCAATGTGAAGAAAAGTTTGATTTTACATTTTAAAAATGTATTTTATCAAAAAATGTCAGATTTTACGTTTTAAAAATTTATTTTATGTTTAGCAATGTCAAGAAAAGTCAAATTTTACGTTTTAAAAATGTGTTTTATCAAGAAGTCTGATTTTACGTTTTAAAAATGTATTTTATATATAGCAATGTCAAAAAAAAGTCACATTTTATGTTTTAAAATGTTATTTTATCAAGAAAAGTCATATTTTACATTTTAAAAATGTATTTTATGTATAGCAACATCAAAAAAGTCTGATTTTACGTTTTAAAAATTTATTTTATGTTTAGCAATGTGAAAAAAAGTCAGATTTTACATTTTAAAAATTAATTTTTTGTTTAGCAACATCATGAAAAGTCAGATTTTACATTTTTAAATGTATTTTATGTATAGTAACATCAGGAAAAGTCAGATTTTACATTTTTAAATTTATTTTATGTATAGTAGTGTCAAGAAAAGTCAGTTTTTATGTTTTAAAAATGGGTATATGTATAGCAATGTGAAGAAAAGTCAGATTTTACGTTTTAAAAATGTATTTTATTAAAAAGTCAGATTTTACGATTTAAAAATGGGTTTTATGAAAAGCAATTTCAAGATAAGTCTGATTTTACGTTTAAAAAATTTATTTTATTAAGAAGTCAGATTTAACATTTTCAAAATGTATTTTATGTATAGCAATGTGAAGAACAGTCCAATTTTACATTTAAGAATGTATTTTATCGAGAAACGTCAGATTTTACGTTTTAAAAAGGTATTTTATCAAGAAATTTCAGGTTTTACGTTTTAAAAATGTATTTTACGTATAGCAATGTGAATAAAAGTCAGATTTTACGTTTTAAAAATGTCTTTTATGTTTAGCAACGTCAAGAAAAGTCTGATTTTACATTTTAAAAATGTATTTTATCAAAAAATTTCAGATTTTATGTTTTAAAAATGTATTTTATGTTTAGCAATGTGAATGAAAGTCTGATTTTCCGTTTTAAAAATGGGTTTTATGTATAGCAATGTCAAGAAAAGTCTGATTTGACGTTTTAAAAATTTGTTTTATCAAGAAGTCCGATTTTACGTTTTAAAAATGTATTTTATTAAGAAGTCTGATTTTACGTTTTAAAAATGTCTTTTATGTATAGCAATGTGAAGAAAAGTCACATTTTATGTTTTAAAAATGTATTTTATCAAGGAAAGTTAGATTTTACATTTTAAAAATGGGTTTTATGTATAGCAATGTCAAGAAAAGTCAGGTTTTACATTTTAAAAATGTATTTTATTGATAGCAATGTCAAGAAAATTCGGATTTTACGTTTTAAAAATGTATTTTATGTTTAGCAACATCAAGAAAAGTCAGATTTTACATTTCAAAATGTATTTTATGTATAGCAATGTCAAGAAAAGTCCGATTTTACGTTTTAAAAATGTCTTTTATATATAGCAATGTGAAGAAAAGTCATATTTTACGTTTAAAAAATGTCTTTTATAAATAATTGTCAGATTTTACGTTTTAAAAATGTATCTTTTGTAAAGCAACGTCAAGAAAAGTAAGATTTTACGTTTTAAAAATGTTTTTTATGTTTAGCAACGTCAAGAAAAGTCATATTTTGCATTTTAAAAGTGTATTTTATGTATAGCGATGTCAAGAAAAGTCAGATTTTACGTTTTAAAAATGTCTTTTATGTATAGCAATGTGAAGAAAAGTCATATTTTACGTTTAAAAAATGTCTTTTATCAATAATTGTCAGATTTTACGTTTTAAAAATGTATCTTATGTAAAGCAACGTCAAGAAAAGTCAGATTTTACGTTTTAAAAATGTCTTTTATGTTTAGCAACGTCAAGAAAAGTCATATTTTGCGTTTTAAAAGTATATTTTATGTAAAGAAATGTCAAGAAAAGTCAAATTTTACGTTTTAAAAATGTCTTTTATGTTTAGCAATATCAAAAAAGGTCAGATTTTACATTTTAAAAATGTTTTTTATGTAGAGCTACGTCCAGAAAACCTAACCCTAACCCTAACCCTAAGCCTAACCCTAAACCTAACCCTAAGCCTAACCCTATATGTTGTAAAATATATTTGAATATATAGGGATATATTTCAAAAATATATTGTGACTTATTTCTATATTTTGTCATATATTTTTGAATATATTGGAATATTATATTATGAATATCATGAATCAACCAACATTGAGTTAGCATAACTCAACTTTTGGGTTAGATAATTCAAACCAATAGTTGGGTTGGGAATAACCCAACATTAAATTATCATAACTCAACTTTTGTGTTAAATAATTCAACCCAATAGTTTTGTTGGGAATAACCCAACATTAAATAATCATAACTCAACTTGTGTGTTAAATAAATTCTATCCAATAGTTGGGTTGGGAATAACCCAAAATTAAATTATCATAACTCAACTTTTGGGTTAAATAATTCAACCCAATAGTTTGGTTGGGAATAACCCAACATTAAATAATCATAACTCAACTTGTGTGTTAAATAAATTATATCCAATAGTTGGGTTGGGAATAACCCAAAATTAAGTTATCATAACTCAACTTTTGGGTTAAATAAATTCTATCCAATAGTTGGGTTGGGAATAACCCAACATTAAGTTATCATAGCTCAACTTTTGAGTTAAATAAATTCTACCCAATAGTTGGGTTGGGAATAACCCAACATTAAGTTAGCATAACTCAACTTTTGGGTTAACCAATTCCACCCAATGGTTGAGTTTGGAATAACCCAACATTGTGGTGAGCATAACTCAACTTTTGTGTTAAATAAATTCGACCCAATAGTTGGGTTATGTATCAACCAACATTGAGTTAGCATAACTCAACGTTTGGGTTAAATAATCCAACCCAATAGTTGAGTTTGGAATAACCCAACATTGTGGTGAGCATAACTCAACTTTTGTGTTAAATAAATTCGACCCAATAGTTGGGTTATGATTCAACCAACATTGAATTAGCATAACTCAACTTTTGGGTTAAATAATTCAACACAATAGTTTGGTTGGGAATAACCCAACATTAAGTTATCATAACTCAACTTTTGAGTTAAATAAATTCTACCCAATAGTTGGGTTGGGAATAACCCAACATTAAGTTATCATAACTCAACTTTTGGGTTAAATAATTCAACCCAATAGTTGGGTTGGGAATAACCCAACATTAACTTATCATAACTCAACTTTTGGGTTAAATAAATTTGACCCAATAGTTGGGTTGGGAATAACCCAACATTAAGTTAGCATAACTCAACGTTTTGGTTAAATAATTCAACCCAATAGTTTGGTTTGGAATAACCCAACATTAATTTATCATAACTCAACTTTTGGGTTAAATAAATTCTACCCAATAGTTGGGTTGGGAATAACCCAACATTAAGTTATCATAACTCAACTTTTGGGTTAAATAAATTCTACCCAATAGTTGGGTTGGGAATAACCCAACATTAAGTTATCATAACTCAACTTTTGGGTTAAATAAATTCGACCCAATAGTTGGGTTGGGAATAACCCAACATTAAATTATCATAACTCAACTTTTGGGTTAAATAAATTCTACCCAATAGTTGGGTTGGGAATAACCCAACATTAAATTATCATAACTCAACTTTTGGGTTCAATAAATTCTACCCAATAGTTGGGTTGGGAATAACCCAACATTAAGTTATCATAACTCAACTTTTGGGTTAAATAAAATCAACCCAATAGTTTGGTTGGGAATAACCCAACATTAATTCATCATAAGTCAACTTTTGAGTTAAATAAATTCTACCCAATAGTTGGGTTGGGAATAACCCAACATTAAGTTATCATAACTCAACTTTTGGGTTAAATAAATTCTACCCAATAGTTGGGTTGGGAATAACCCAACATTAAATTATCATAACTCAACTTTTGGGTTAAATAATTCAACCCAATAGTTGAGTTTGGAATAACCCAACATTGTGGTGAGCATAACTCAACTTTTGTGTTAAATAAATTCGACCCAATTGTTGGGTTATGAATCAACCAACATTGAATTAGCATAACTCAACTTTTGGGTTAAATAATTCAACCCAATAGTTTGGTTGGGAATAACCCAACATTAAGTTAGCATAACTCAACTTTTTGGTTAATTAAATTCTACCCAATAGTTGGTTTTGGAATAACCCAACATTAAGTTATCATAACTCAACGTTTGGGTTAAATAAATTCTACCCAATAGTTGGGTTGGGAATAACCCAACATTAAGTTATCATAACTCAACTTTTGGGTTAAATAATTCTACCCAATAGTTGGGTTGGGAATAACCCAACATTAAGTTATCATAACTCAACTTTTGGGTTAAATAAATTCTACCCAATAGTTGGGTTGGGAATAACCCAACATTAAGTTATCATAACTCAACTTTTGGGTTAAATAATTCTACCCAATAGTTGGGTTGGGAATAACCCAACATTTAGTTATCATAACTCAACTTTTGGGTTAGATAATTCAACCCAATAGTTGGGTTGGGAATAACCCAACATTAAGTTATCATAACTCAACTTTTGGGTTAAATAAATTCTACCCAATAGTTGGGTTGGGAATAACCCAACATTAAGTTATCATAACTCAACTTTTGGGTTAAATAAATTCTACCCAATAGTTGGGTTGGGAATAACCCAACATTAAATTATCATAACTCAACTTTTGGGTTAAATAATTCAACCCAATAGTTTGGTTGGGAATAACCCAACATTAAATAATCATAACTCAACTTGTGTGTTAAATAAATTATATCCAATAGTTGGGTTGGGAATAACCCAAAATTAAGTTAGCATAACTCAACTTTTTGGTTAAATAATTCAACCCAATAGTTGGGTTGGGAATAACCCAACATTAAGTTATCATAACTCAACTTTTGGGTTAAATAATTCAAACCAATAGTTGGGTTGGGAATACTCCAACATTAAATAATCATAACTCAACTTGTGTGTTAAATAAATTCTATCCAATAGTTGGGTTGGGAATAACCCAAAATTAAGTTATCATAACTCAACTTTTGGGTTAAATAAATTCTACCCAATAGTTGGGTTGGGAATAACCCAACATTAAGTTAGCATAACTCAACTTTTGTGTTAAATAAATTCTACCCAATAGTTGGGTTGGGAATAACCCAACATTAAATAATCATAACTCAACTTTTGTGTTAAATAAATTCTACCCAATAGTTGGGTTGGGAATAACCCAACATTAAATTATCATAACTCAACTTTTGGGTTAAATAATTCAACCCAATAGTTTGGTTGGGAATAACCCAACATTAAATAATCATAACTCAACTTTTGGGTTAAATAAGTCAACCCAATAGTTGGGTTGGGAATAACCCAACATTAAGTTATCATAACTCAACTTTTGGGTTAAATAAATTATACCCAATAGTTGGGTTGGGAATAACCCAACATTAAGTTATCATAACTCAACTTTTGGGTTAAATAATTCAACCCAATAGTTGGGTTGGGAATAACCCAACATTAAGTTATCATAACTCAACTTTTGGGTTAAATAAATTCTACCCAATAGTTGGGTTGGGAATAACCCAACATTAAGTTATCATAACTCAACTTTTGGGTTAAATAATTTAACCCAATAGTTGGGCTGGGAATAACCCAACATTAAGTTATCATAACTCAACTTTTGGGTTAAATAAATTCTACCCAATAGTTGGGTTGGGAATAACCCAACATTAAGTTAGCATAACTCAACGTTTTGGTTAAATAATTCAACGCAAAAGTTGGATTGAACAAATTAACCCTTAATGTTGAGTTAAAATAACCCAAATAAGGGGTTTGTTCCTTTCTGAACCAGCAGTTGGGTTAAAATTGGGTAAAAAAAATTAACCCAACATTTTTCAGTGTGTGAGACATTTTTTTTATTGCAATAAAAGTGCAAATGAATGCGTGCACTGAAACAAAAGTTTCTTCTATTCCGCCTGCAAGTGTCAACTGTGAGCACTCAATATTTGGAGCTGTGATGTTTTGCCAATATTCCAAAACACGCAAGAAGAAACAAGTTGAACTCTCTTTCTTCTTGCATGTGGAGTCTTCATGCGGGGATTGGACTTCATTTCGCTATAAAAGCTGCACATAAATCTTTACGGAGGAACAAGACATCATGTCAAGACTTTGGAAAAGGACCAATACTCGAATTAAATGGCATGAAATGGAAGCAAAAGCACACATAATAACAATAATAATAACAATAAGTATAATGATAAAACATTTAATTTGTGAAGCACTTTAGATTTGTCAATTTCAAAGTGCTACAGAGTTTAAAAGGATACAAAAGTAGTTAAAAACACATAAAACATCTTGAGAAAAACAACAACAAAAAACAATATTTGTATTAAATACAGAAATAAATGTGACGATATTCAATATTGTGTGAAAACAAATGACGAAGCGTCTATTAAATATTTTAATGTGAACACTCTTTGACTTCTACTGTATATTTTAATAATAATAATTGCACATTATTCAAACATTTTTTTTACTTGAATACAAAAAAAATCAATTAATAACTTTCAAAACATTTCAACAAAATTCTGCACACACACAAAAAAAATGTTGGGTTAAATAAACAACCTCAACTGCTGGTTCGGGAAAGGACGAACCCCTTATTTGAGTTGTTTTAACTCAACAATTTGGGTTAATTTTTTCAACCCAAATTTTGCGTTGAATTATTCAACCAAAAAGTTGAGTTATGATAACTTAATGTTGGGTTATTCCAAATCAAGCTATTGGGTTGAATTATTTAACCGAAAAGTTGAGTTATGCTAACTCAATGTTGGGTTATTCCCAACCAAACAATTGGGTTGAATTATTTAACCGAAAAGTTGAGTTATGCTAGCTCAATGTTGGTTGATTCATAACACAATAATTCGGTCGAATTTGTTTAACACAAAAGCTGAGTTATGCTCACCACAAAGTTAGGTTATTCCAAACTCAACTATAGAGTTGAATTATTTAACCCAAAAGTTGAGTTATGCTAGCTCAATGTTGGTTGATTCATAACCCAACTATTGGGTTTAATTTATTTGACACAAAAGTGGAGTTATGCTACCTTAACGTTGGGTTATTCCTAACCAAACTATTGGGTTGAATTATTTAACCGAAAAGTTGAGTTATGCTAGCTCAATGTTGGTTGATTCATAACCCAAATATTGGGTTGAATTTATTTGACACAAAAGTGGAGTTATGCTACCTTAACGTTGGGTTATTCCCAACTAAACTATTGGGTTGAATTATTTAACCGAAAAGTTGAGTTATGCTAGCTCAATGTTGGCTGATTTATAACCCAAATATTGGGTTGAATTTATTTAGCACAAATGCTGAGTTATGCTCACTACAATGTTGGGTTATTCCTAACCAAACAATTGGGTTGAATTATTTAACCCAAAAGTTGAGTTATGCTAGCTCAATGTTGGTTGATTCATAACCCAAATATTGTGTTGAATTTATTTAGCACAAATGCTGAGTTATGCTCACTACAATGTTGGGTTATTCCTAACCAAACAATTGGGTTGAATTATTTCACCGAAAAGTTGAGTTATGCTAGCTCAATGTTGGTTGATTCATAACCCAACTGTTGGGTTTGATTTATTTAACACAAAAGTGGAGTTATGCTCACGACAATGTTGGGTTATTCCCAACCAAGCTATTGGGTTGAATTATTTAACCCAAAAGTTGAGTTATGCTAACTCATTATTGGTTGATTCATAACCCAACTGTTGGTTTGAATTTATTTAACACAAAAGTTGAGTTATGCTCACGACAATGTTGGGTTATTCCCAACCCAATTATTGGGTGGACTTATTTAACCCAAAAGTTGAGTTATGCTAACTCATTATTGGTTGATTCATAACCCAACTATTGGGTTGACTTTGTTTAACACAAATGCTGAGTTATGCTCACGACAATGTTGGGTTATTCCCAACCCAATTATTGGGTTGATTTATTTAACCCAAAAGTTGAGTTATGCTGACTCAATGTTGGTTGATTCATAACCCAACTACTGGGTTGAATTATTTAACACAAAATCTGGGTAATGCTCACTACAATGTTGGGTTATTACCAACCCAACTATTGGTTGCGCAATTTAGCGCTCCTTGGCCCAATTATTGGTAAAAAATTATAATGTTTACTGCTGGTTTGTCCTACTCCTTCCCAACTACTGATCAACATTATTTTCAGTCCATTAAAATACACTCAAAAGCAAGATATGAGTGACATTTTTTTAAAGAATTTCCAAGTATGGTCATAGTAGTTCAAATATGTTCATGTACATAAAATGTGTGATTGTAAATAATCTTAATGAGATTAATCCATAATACAATTCCCTTCAAGAAAAAAAGTAACTTTTTAATTTAATTTTTATTTTTTTTAAATGGTTCGTAATTTTGAAAACCCAGGAATTGAGTTCAAATAATAACCCCAAAAATGGGTTGCTCTTCATAAAAAATAACTCAAAAAAGTAACCCAACACTAGAAACTCATAAATATCAAAATAACCCAACATTTTTTAGTGTGCAGCAAAAACCAACTTAAATGATTAAATGTTAATGAGATTAATCCATAATAAAATTCCCTTCAAGAAAAAAGTACCTTTTTAATCAAACAATTTTTTAAATGGTTAATAATTTTGAAAACCCAGAAATTTAGGTAAAATAATACCCTTACAACCCCTAAAACGGGTTGCTCTTCAGAAAAATTACTAAAAAATGTAACCCAACACTAGCAACTCACAAATACCAAAATAACCCAACATTTTTTTAGTGTGCAGCAAAAACTAATTTAAATGATTAAAAACTTTGAAATAAGTTTGTTTATTTAAGGAAAATAAGATAATTACATTTTTTAATTCAACAATTTAAAAAATGGTTAATAATTTTGAAAACCCAGAAATTGAGATAAAATAATACCCTTACAACCCCTAAAATGGGTTGCTCTTCATAAAAATTACTAAAAAATGTAACCCAACACTAGCAACTAATAAATACCAAAATAACCCAACATTTTTTAGTGTGCAGCAAAAAGTAACTTAAATGATTAAATGTTAATGAGATTAATCCATAATAAAATTCCCTTCAAGAAAAAAAGTACCTTTTTAATCAAACAATTTTTTAAAATCGTTAATAATTTTGAAAACCCAGAAATTTAGGTAAAATAATACCCTTACAACCCCTAAAACGGGTTGCTCTTCAGAAAAATTACTAAAAAATGTAACCCAACACTAGCAACTCACAAATACCAAAATAACCCAACATTTTTTTAGTGTGCAGCAAAAACTAATTTAAATGATTAAAAACTTTGAAATAAGTTTGTTTATTTAAGGAAAATAAGATAATTACATTTTTTAATTCAACAATTTAAAAAATGGTTAATAATTTTGAAAACCCAGAAATTGAGATAAAATAATACCCTTACAACCCCTAAAATGGGTTGCTCTTCATAAAAATTACTAAAAAATGTAACCCAACACTAGCAACTAATAAATACCAAAATAACCCAACATTTTTTAGTGTGCAGCAAAAACTAACTTAAATGATTAAATGTTAATGAGATTAATCCATAATAAAATTCCCTTCAAGAAAAAAATTACCTTTTTAATCAAACAATTTTTTTAAATGGTTAATAATTTTGAAAACCCAGAAATTTAGGTAAAATAATACCCTTACAACCCCTAAAACGGGTTGCTCTTCAGAAAAATTACTAAAAAATGTAACCCAACACTAGCAACTCACAAATACCAAAATAACCCAACATTTTTTAGTGTGCAGCAAAAACTAACTTAAATTATTACATTTTAATGAGATTAATCTATAATAAAACTCAACTTTTGGGTTAAAATTCAAGAAAAAAGGAACTTTTTAATTAATTATTTTTTTTTTAAATGTTTAATAATTTTGAAAACCCAGAAATTGAGGTAAAATAATACCTTTAAAACCCCCAAAATGGGTTGCTCTTCATAAAAATTAACAAAAAAATTTAACCCAACACTAGCAACTCACAAATACCAAAATAACCCAACATTTTTTAGTGTGCAGCAAAAACTAACTTAAATGATTAAATGTTAATGAGATTAATCCATAATAAAATTCCCTTCAAGAAAAAAATTACCTTTTTAATCAAACAATTTTTTTAAATGGTTAATAATTTTGAAAACCCAGAAATTTAGGTAAAATAATACCCTTACAACCCCTAAAACGGGTTGCTCTTCAGAAAAATTACTAAAAAATGTAACCCAACACTAGCAACTCACAAATACCAAAATAACTCAACATTTTTTAGTGTGCAGCAAAAACTAACTTAAATGATTAAATGTTAATGAGATTAATCTATAATAAAACTCAACTTTTGGGTTAAAATTCAAGAAAAAAGGAACTTTTTAATATTTTTTTTATTTTTTTAAATGTTTAATAATTTTGAAAACCCAGAAATTGAGGTAAAATAATACCTTTAAAACCCCCAAAATGGGTTGCTCCTCATAAAAATTAACAAAAAAATGTAACCCAACACTAGCAACTCACAAATACCAAAATAACCCAACATTTTTTAGTGTGCAGCAAAAACTAACTTAAATGATTAAATGTTAATGAGATTAATCCATAATAAAATTCCCTTCAAGAAAAAAATTACCTTTTTAATCAAACAATTTTTTAAAATGGTTAATAATTTTGAAAACCCAGAAATTTAGGTAAAATAATACCCTTACAACCCCTAAAACGGGTTGCTCTTCAGAAAAATTACTAAAAAATGTAACCCAACACTAGCAACTCACAAATACCAAAATAACCCAACATTTTTTAGTGTGCAGCAAAAACTAATTTAAATGATTAAACTTTGAAATAAGTTTGTTTATTTGAGGAAAATAAGATAATTACATTTTTTAATTCAACAATTTAAAAAATGGTTAATAATTTTGAAAACCCAGAAATTGAGATAAAATAATACCCTTACAACCCCTAAAATGGGTTGCTCTTCATAAAAATTACTAAAAAATGTAACCCAACACTAGCAACTAATAAATACCAAAATAACCCAACATTTTTTAGTGTGCAGCAAAAACTAACTTAAATGATTAAATGTTAATGAGATTAATCCATAATAAAATTCCCTTCAAGAAAAAAATTACCTTTTTAATCAAACAATTTTTTTAAATGGTTAATAATTTTGAAAACCCAGAAATTTAGGTAAAATAATACCCTTACAACCCCTAAAACGGGTTGCTCTTCAGAAAAATTACTAAAAAATGTAACCCAACACTAGCAACTCACAAATACCAAAATAACCCAACATTTTTTAGTGTGCAGCAAAAACTAACTTAAATGATTAAATGTTAATGAGATTAATCCATAATAAAATTCCCTTCAAGAAAAAAATTACCTTTTTAATCAAACAATTTTTTAAAATGGTTAATAATTTTGAAAACCCAGAAATTTAGGTAAAATAATACCCTTACAACCCCTAAAACGGGTTGCTCTTCAGAAAAATTACTAAAAAATGTAACCCAACACTAGCAACTCACAAATACCAAAATAACCCAACATTTTTTAGTGTGCAGCAAAAACTAATTTAAATGATTAAAAACTTTGAAATAAGTTTGTTTATTTGAGGAAAATAAGATAATTACATTTTTTAATTCAACAATTTAAAAAATGGTTAATAATTTTGAAAACCCAGAAATTGAGATAAAATAATACCCTTACAACCCCTAAAATGGGTTGCTCTTCATAAAAATTACTAAAAAATGTAACCCAACACTAGCAACTAATAAATACCAAAATAACCCAACATTTTTTAGTGTGCAGCAAAAACTAACTTAAATGATTAAATGTTAATGAGATTAATCCATAATAAAATTCCCTTCAAGAAAAAAATTACCTTTTTAATCAAACAATTTTTTTAAATGGTTAATAATTTTGAAAACCCAGAAATTTAGGTAAAATAATACCCTTACAACCCCTAAAACGGGTTGCTCTTCAGAAAAATTACTAAAAAATGTAACCCAACACTAGCAACTCACAAATACCAAAATAACCCAACATTTTTTAGTGTGCAGCAAAAACTAACTTAAATGATTAAATGTTAATGAGATTAATCTATAATAAAACTCAACTTTTGGGTTAAATTCAAGAAAAAAGGAACTTTTTAATTTTTTTTTTTTTTTTAAATGTTTAATAATTTTGAAAACCCAGAAATTGAGGTAAAATAATACCTTTAAACCCCCCAAAATGGGTTGCTCTTCATAAAAATTAACAAAAAAATGTAACCCAACACTAGCAACTCATAAATACCAAAATAACCCAACATGTTTTAGTGTGCAACAAAAACTAATTTAAATGATTAAAAACTTTGAAATAAGCTTGTTAATTTAAGGAAAATCAGATAATTAAACGTTTTAATTTAAAAAAAAAAAAATTAAAATGGTTCATAATTTTGAAAACCCAGAAATGTAGTTAAAATAATACCCTTTTCACCCCAAAAATGTGTTGCTCTTCATAAAAATAACACCAGCAACTCATACGTGTCAAAACAACCCAGCATTTTTTTTAGTGTGCAGGAAAAACCAACTTAAATGATTAAATGTTAATGAGAATGAGAATAATCCATTATAAAATTCCCTACAAGAAAAAAGTAACTTTTTAATTTAAAAATGTTTTTTAAAAATGGTTTAAAAATTTGAAAACCCAGAAATCGAGTTAAAATAAAACCATTATAACCCAAAAATGGGTTGCTCTTCATAAAAATAACTCCAAAATGTAACCCAACACTAGCAACTCATGAATACCAAAATAACCCAACAATTTTTTAGTCTGCAGCAAAAACTAACTTAAATGATTAAATGTTAATGAGATTAATCCATAATAAAATTCCCTTCAAGAAAAAAAGGAACTTTTTAATTAATTTTTTTTTTTAATGGCTCATAATTTTGAAAACCCAGAAACTGAGTTCAAATAAAACCCTTATAACCCCCAAAATGGGGTGCTCTTCATAAAAAAATAACTCAAAAATGTAACCCAACACTACTAACTCATAAATACCAAAATAACCCAACATTTTTTAGTGTGCAACAAAAACTAATTTAAATGTTTAAAAACTTTGAAATAAGCTTGTTTATTTAAGGAAAATAAGATAATTAAACTTTTAAATAAAACAAAAAAATTAAAAAATGGTTCATAATTTTGAAAACCCACAAATGTAGTTCAAATAATACCCTTACAACCCCAAAAATGGGTTGCTCTTCATAAAAAAAACTCAAAAATGTAACCCAACACCAGCAACTCATACATATCAAAACAACCCAACATTTTTTAGTGTGCAGCAAAAACTAATTTAAATGATTAAAAACTTTGAAACAAGGTTGTTTAGTTAAGGAAAATAAAATAATTAAACTTTTTAATTCAAACTACTTTTAAAATGGTTCATAATTTTGAAAACCCAGAAATTGAGGTAAAATACCCTTACAACCCCTAAAATGGGTTGCTCTTCATAACAATAACTCCAAAATGTAACCCAACACCAGCAACTCATAACCAAAATAACCCAACATTTTTTAGTGTGCAGAAAAAAACTAATTTAAATGATTAAAAATTTGAAATAAGCTTGTTTATTTAAGGAAAATCAGATAATTAAACTTTTTAATTTAAATTTTTTTTTTTTAAATTATTCATAATTTTGAAAACCCAGAAATGTAGTTAAAATAATACCCTTTTCACCCCAAAAATGTGTTGCTCTTCATAAAAATAACACCAGCAACTCATACGTGTCAAAACAACCCAGCATTTGTTTTAGTGTGCAGGAAAAACCAACTTAAATGATTAAATGTTCATGAGAATAATCCATAATAAAATTCCCTACAAGAAAAAAATAACTTTTTGATTAAAAAATTTTTTTTGAAATGGTTTAAAAATTTTGAAAACCGAGAAATCGAGTTAAAATAAAACCATTATAACCCAAAAATGGGTTGCTCTTCATAAAATAACTCCAAAATGTAACCCAACACTAGCAACTCATAAATACCAAAATAACCCAACATTTTTTAGTGTGCAGCAAAAACTAACTTAAATGATTAAATGTTAATGAGATTAATCCATAATAAAATTCCCTTCAAGAAAAAAAAGTACCTTTTTAATTACTTTTTTTTTTAATGGTTAATCATTTTGAAAACCCAGAAATCGAGTTAAAATAAAACCATTATAACCCAAAAATGGGTTGCTCTTCATAAAATAACTCCAAAATGTAACCCAACACTAGCAACTCATAAATACCAAAATAACCCAACATTTTTTTAGTGTGCAGCAAAAACTAATTTAAATGATTAAAAACTTTAAAACAAGCTTGTTTATTTAAGGAAAATAAGATAATTAAACTTTTTAATAAAAAATAAAAATAAAAAAAATGGTTCATAAATATCAAAACAACCCAGCATGTTTTAGTGTGCAGCAAAAAACTAATTTAAATGATTAAATGTGAATGAGAATAATCAATAATGAACTTCCCTTCAAGAAAAAAGTAACTTTTTAATTTAAAAAAAATTTAAAAAATGGTTCATAATTTTGAAAACCCAAAAATTGGTTGCTCTTCATAAAAAATAACTCCAAAATGTAACCCAACACTAGCAACTCACAAATACCAAAATAACCCAACATTTTTTAGTGTGCAGCAAAAACTAATTTAAATGATTAAAAACTTTGAAGTAAGCCTATTTATTTAAGGAAAATAAGAAAATTAAACTTTTTAATAAAAAAAAATAAAAAAAATGGTTCATAAATATCAAAACAACCCAGCATGTTTTAGTGTGCAGCAAAAACTCATTTAAATTATTAAATGTTAATGAGAATAATCAATAATGAACTTCCGTTCAAGAAAAAAGTAACTTTTTAATTTAAAAACATTTTAAAAAATGGTTCATAATTTTGAAAACCCAGAAATTGGTTGCTCTTCATAAAAAATAACTCAAAAATGTAACCCAACACTAGCAACGCACAAATACCAAAATAACCCAACATTTTTTAGTGTGCAGCAAAAAACTAATTTAAATGATTAAAAACTTTGAAATAAGCTTGTTTATTTAAGGAAAATAAGATAATTAAACTTTTTAATAAAAATAAAAATTTTAAAAATGGTTCATAAATATCAAAATAACCCAGCATGTTTTAGTGTGCAGCAAAAACTAATTTAAATGATTAAATGTTAATAAGAATAATCAATAATGAACTTCCCTTCAAGAAAAAAGTAACTTTTTAATTAAAGAAAAAATTAAAAAATGGTTCATAATTTTGAAAACCCAGAAATTGGTTGCTCTTCATAAAAAATAACTCCAAAATGTAACCCAACACTAGCAACTCACAAATACCAAAATAACCCAACATTTTTTAGTGTGCAGCAAAAACTAATTTAAATGATTAAAAACTTTAAAACAAGCTTGTTTATTTAAGGAAAATAATATAATTAAACGTTACTTAATTGTGTGGGTTTTTTGTTTTTTTTC
The DNA here is from genome assembly GCF_033978785.1 of Entelurus aequoreus. Taxonomy (NCBI): domain Eukaryota; kingdom Metazoa; phylum Chordata; class Actinopteri; order Syngnathiformes; family Syngnathidae; genus Entelurus; species Entelurus aequoreus. The sequence continues at coordinate 547,098 of NC_084745.1, read as the reverse complement.
TCCCACTGTAAATTCCTGTTTAATTGAATGATTATTATTTGGGGAATAAAAGCCCGACTTCCGGTGCTGTCCGCGTTGCACCTGCCCGTCCTCCATTGTGCGCCACTTCACCTCATTATTGACCTGCTGCTGGTGGAGGTGCTGATGGCGGGATTGTGGAGCGTGCAGGTGGGCGTGGAGCGCAGGAAGGGGGTGCCGGGGGTGGGCTGCGGGGGTATAGAAAGGCTCCCTAATCCCCCATTAAAAGACTTTTGTCCAATAACGATGGACACTTTCCGGAAGTAGGATTAGCGCCTCCATTATTTTGCAAAGAAATGATATTTCACCCTCAATAGGAGCCTCGGGGGGAAAGAAGAAGAAATACACACAGGCCACTTCATTAGGGACACCTGCACAAGCTTCTAATCATCGGGTCATTGATGAGCCTCGTCAAAATAAAGGTTTCAAAATGCACTTTTAGGAAGACAATGAATAATCATAACAATAATACATTTCATCTATGAGCGTACTCTTTACAATATGCAGGAATTGATCTTGGTGTACCTAATGAAGAGGCCAGGCGATTTTAAAAAAGTGTTTTTTTAAAGAGAAAATGTACTTTTGTTTTCATTAACATTTAATCATTTAAGTTGTTTTTACGGAAGAATTAAAAAAGTGCCATTAAATATGATTTTTTTTAAGAGTAAACTGCTCTTGAAATTGAATAAATTCAATTATTATTTTTCATGCGCAGAAATACGTCAAAATAAAGGTTTGAAAATGCACTTTTAGGAAGAAAATGAATAATTAAAACAATAATACATTTCATCTATAACCGCCTTTCAAAAAAAAAAAAAAAAGTACTCTTTACAATATGCAGGAATTGATCTTGGTGTACCTAATGAAGAGGCCAGGAGATTTAAAAAAGTGTGTTTTTTTAAGAGAAAATTTATTTTTGTTTTAATGAGTTGTGAATAACAAACACCGACGTTGTTTTTGCAGGACGGAAGAATTAAAAAAGTGCCATAAAATATGATTTTTTTAAAGAGTAAACTGCTCTTGAAATTGAATAAATTCAATTATTATTTTTCATGCGCAGAAATACGTCAAAATAAAGGTTTGAAAATGCAATTTTAGGAAGAAAATGAATAATTATAGCAATAATACATTTAATCTATAAGCGCCTTTCAAAAAAACCCAAAAAAAACTACCAAAAAAAAGTACTTTTTACAATATGCAGGAATTGATCTTGGTGTACCTAATGAAGAGGCCAGGAGATTTAAAAAAGTGTGTTTTCTAAGACAAAATTGATTTTTGTTTTAATGAGTTGTGAATAACAAACACCGACATTGTTTTTGTAGGACAGAAGAATAAAAAAAGTGGCATAAAATATGATTTTTTTAAACAGTAAACTGCTCTTGAAATTGAATAAATTCAATTATTATTTTTCATGCGCAGAAATACGTCAAAATAAAGGTTTGAAAATGCAGTTTTAGGAAGAAAATGAATAATTATAACAATAATACATTTAATCTAAGCGCCTTTCAAAAAAACAAAAAAAAACAAAAACAAAAAGTACTCTTTACAATATGCAGGAATTGATCTTGGTGTACCTAATGAAGAGGCCAGGAGATTTAAAAAGGTGTGTTTTTTTTAAGAGAAAATGTACTTTTATTTTTTCGAACTGTGTATAAAAAACATTGTTTTTGCAGGACGGAAGTATAAAAAAGTGATATAAAATAGTTTTTTTTCCAATAGTCGTCTGCTCTTGAAATGGAATAAATTCAATTATTCTTTTTAATGCGCAGAAATACGTCAAATTAAAGGTTTGAAAATGCACTTTTAGGAAGAAAATGAATAATTATAACAATAATACATTTAATCTAAAAGCGCCTTTCAAAAAAAAAAAAAATAAATAAAAAAAAAAAGTACTCTTTACAATATGCAGGAATTGATCTTGGTGTACCTAATGAAGAGGCCAGGAGATTTTAAAAAGTGTGTTTTCTAAGAGAAAATTGATTTTTATTTTAATGAGTTGTGAATAACAAACACCGACATTGTTTTTGCAGGACGGAAGAATTTAAAAAGTGCCATAAAATATGATTTTTTTAAACAGTAAACTGCTCTTGAAATTGAATAAATTCAATTATTATTTTTCTTGCGCAGAAATCCGTCAGAATAAAGGTTTGAAAATGCACTTTTAGGAAGAAAATGAATAATTATAGCAATAATACATTTCATCTATAAGCGCCTTTCAAAAAAACAAAAAAAAACTAACAACAAAAAGTACTCTTTACAATATGCAGGAATTGATCTTGGTGTACCTAATGAAGAGGCCAGGAGATTTTAAAAAGTGTGTTTTCTAAGAGAAAATTGATTTTTGTTTTAATGAGTTGTGTATAGCAAACACCGACATTGTTTTTGCAGGACAGAAGAATAAAAAAGTGCCATAAAATATGATTTTTTTAAGAGTAAACTGCTCTTGAAATTGAATAAATTCAATTATTCTTTTTAATGCGCAGAAATACGTCAAATTAAAGGTTTGAAAATGCACTTTTAGGAAGAAAATGAATAATTATAACAATAATACATTTAATCTGAAAGCGCCTTTCAAAAAAACTAAAAAAAAAACAAAAACAAAAAGTACTCTTTACAATATGCAGGAATTGATCTTGGTGTACCTAATGAAGAGGCCAGGAGATTTTAAAAAGTGTGTTTTCTAAGAGAAAATTGATTTTTGTTTTAATGAGTTGTGTATAGCAAACACCGACATTGTTTTTGCAGGACAGAAGAATAAAAAAGTGCCATAAAATATGATTTTTTTAAGAGTAAACTGCTCTTGAAATTGAATAAATTCAATTATTCTTTTTAATGCGCAGAAATACGTCAAATTAAAGGTTTGAAAATGCACTTTTAGGAAGAAAATGAATAATTATAACAATAATACATTTAATCTGAAAGCGCCTTTCAAAAAAACTAAAAAAAAAACAAAAACAAAAAGTACTCTTTACAATATGCAGGAATTGATCTTGGTGTACCTAATGAAGAGGCCAGGAGATTTAAAAAAGTGTGTTTTTTTAAGAGAAAATTGATTTTTGTTTTAATGAGTTGTGAATAACAAACACCGACATTGTTTTTGCAGGACAGAAGAATAAAAAAAGTGCCATAAAATATGATTTTTTTAAGAGTAAACTGCTCTTGAAATTGAATAAATTCAATTATTATTTTTCATGCGCAGAAATACGTCAAAATAAAGGTTCAAAAATGCAGTTTTAGGAAGAAAATGAATAATTATAACAATAATACATTTAATCTATAAGCGCCTTTCAAAAAAACAAAAAAAAAAAAAAAAAAAAAAGTATTCTTTACAATATGCAGGAATTGATCTCGGTGTACCTAATGAAGAGGCCAGGAGATTTTAAAAAGTGTTTTTTTAAAGAGAAAATGTACTTTTGTTTTTATGAGTTGTGTATAACAAACACCGACATTGTTTTTGCAGGACGGAAGAATTAAAAAAGTGCCATAAAATATGATTTTTTTAAAGAGTAAACTGCTCTTGAAATTGAATAAATTCAATTATTATTTTTCTTGCGCAGAAATCCGTCAAAATAAAGGTTTGAAAATGCAGTTTTAGGAAGAAAATGAATAATTATAGCAATAATACATTTCATCTATAAGCGCCTTTCAAAAAAAAAAAAAAAAACTACAAAAAAAAAGTACTCTTTACAATATGCATGAATTGATCTTGGTGTACCTAATGAAGAGGCCAGGAGATTTAAAAAAGTGTTTTTTTTTAAGAGAAAATGTACTTTTGTTTTTTCGAGTTGTGTATAACAAACACCGACATCGTTTTTGCAGGACGGAAGAATAAAAAAAAGTGCCATAAAATATGATTTTTCCAATAGTTAACTGCTCTTGAAATGGAATAAATTCAATTATTCTTTTTAATGCGCAGAAATACGTCAAAATAAAGGTTTGAAAATGCACTTTTAGGGAAAAAAATGAATAATTATAACAATAATTCATTTAATCTAAGCGCCTTTCAAAAAAAAAAAAAAAAAACTACCAAAAAAAAGTACTCTTTACAATATGCAGGAATTGATCTTGGTGTACCTAATGAAGAGGCCAGGAGATTTTAAAAAAGTGTGTTTTTTAAGAGAAAATTGATTTTTGTTTTAATGAGTTGTGAATAACAAACACCGACATTGTTTTTACAGGACGGAAGAATAAAAAAAGTGGCATAAAATATGTTTTTTCCAATAGTCAACTGCTCTTGAAATGGAATAAATTCAATTATTCTTTTTAATGCGCAGAAATACGTCAAAATAAAGGTTTGAAAATGCACTTTTAGGAAGAAAATGAATAATTAAAACAATAATACATTTAATCTATAAGCGCCTTTCAAAAAAACAAAAAAACAAACAAAACAAAAAAAAGTATTTTTTACAATATGCAGGAATTGATCTTGGTGTACCTAATGAAGAGGCCAGGAGATTTAAAAAAGTGTGTTTTTTAAGAGAAAATTGATTTTTGTTTTAATGAGTTGTGTATAACAAACACCGACATTGTTTTTGCAGGACGGAAGGATTAAAAAAGTGCCATAAAATATGATTTTTTTAAGAGTAAACTGCTCTTGAAATTGAATAAATTCAATTATTATTTTTCATGCGCAGAAATACGTCAAAATAAAGGTTTGAAAATGCACTTTTAGGAAGAAAATGAATAATTAAAACAATAATACATTTAATCTATAAGCGCCTTTCAAAAAAAACCAAAAAAACAACAACAACAAAAAGTACTTTTTACAATATGCAGGAATTGATCTTGGTGTACCTAATGAAGAGGCCAGGAGATTTAAAAAAGTGTGTTTTTTAAGAGAAAATGTATTTTTGTTTTAATGAGTTGTGTATAACAAACACCGACATTGTTTTTGTAGGACAGAAGAATAAAAAAGTGCCATAAAATATGATTTTTTTAATAATAAACTGCTCTTGAAATCTAATCAATTCAATTACTGGCGTGATTTAGTCTTTTTCATGCATCAAAATAATGGTTTAAAATGCATTTTTAGGAATAAAATAAATACTTATAACAATAATACATTTAATCTATAAACTCCTTTCAAAAAAAATATAAAAAATAGTCTTTACAATATGCAAGAATTGATCTTGGTGTACCTAATGAAGAGGCCAGGAGATTTAAAAAGGTGTTTTTTAAAGAGAAAATTGACTTTTGTTTTTATGAGTTGTGAATAACAAACACCGACATTGTTTTTGCAGGACGGAAGAATAAAAAAGTGCCATAAAATATGTTTTTTCTAATAATAAACTGCTCTTGAAATCTAACCAATTCAATTACTGGCGTGATTTAGTCTTTTTCATGCGTCAAAATAATGGTTTAAAATGCATTTTTAGGAAGAAAATTAATACTTATAACAATAATACATTTAATCTATAAACTCATTTAAAAAAAAAAGTACTCTTTACAATATGCAGGAATTGATCTTTGGTGTACTTAATAAAGAGGCCAGGGGAATTAAAAAAGTGTTTTTTTTAAATGGAAAATTAACTTCATCATTCTTTTTTTTTTTTACAAGCTGTGTATATTAAACATTGACTTGGTGGATTACATTGTTTTTGCAGGACGGAAGAATAAAAACAAGTGGCATAAAATATGTTTTTTCTAATAATAAACTGCTCTCGAAATCGAATAAATTCAATTATTGGCGTGATTTGGTCTTTTTCATGCGCAAAAATCCATCAAAATAATGGTTTAAAATGCAGTTTTAGGAAGAAAATAATAACAATACATTTCATCTATAAGTGCCTTTAAAAAAAAATAAAATAAAAAAAAATAAGTATCCTTACAATATGCAGAAATTGATCTTAGATGTACCTAATGAAGAGACCAGGGGATTTAAAAAAGTGTTTTTTTCAATGGAAAATTGACTTCATCATTCTTTTTTTTTTTTTTTTACAAGTTATGTGTATTAAACATTGACTTGGTGGATTACATTGTTTTTGCAGGACGGAAGAATAAAAACAAGTGGCATAAAATATGTTTTTTCTAATAATAAACTGCTCTCGAAATCGAATAAATTCAATTATTGGCGTGATTTGGTCTTTTTCATGCGCAAAAATCCATCAAAATAATGGTTTAAAATGCAGTTTTAGGAACAAAATAATAACAATACATTTCATCTATAAGTGCCTTTAAAAAAATAAAAAATAAAAAAAAAATAAGTATCCTTACAATATGCAGAAATTGATCTTAGATGTACCTAATGAAGAGACCAGGGGATTTAAAAAAGTGTTTTTTTCAATGGAAAATTGACTTCATCATTCTTTTTTTGTTTTGTTTACAAGTTATGTATATTAAACATTGACTTGGTGGATTACATTGTTTTTGAAGGACGGAAGGATAAAAAAAGTGCCATAAAATATGTTTTTTCTAATAATAAACTGCTCTCGAAATCGAATAAATTCAATTATTGGCGTGATTTGGTCTTTTTCATGCGCAGAACTCCCATCAAAATAATGGTTTAAAATGCAGTTTTAGGAAGAAAATAATAACAATACATTTAATCTATAAGTGCCTTTAAAAAAAAAAAAAAAAAAAAAAAAAATAAGTATTCTTTACAATATGCAGGAATTGATCTTTGGTGTACCTAATGAATTGACCAGGGGATTTAAAAAAGTGTTTTTTTAAATGGAAAATTGACTTCATCATTCTTTTTTTTTTACAAGTTATGTATATTAAACATTGACTTGGTGGATTACATTGTTTTTGCAGGACGGAAGGATAAAAAAAGTGCCATAAAATATGTTTTTTCTAATAATAAACTGCTCTCGAAATCGAATGAATTCAATTATTGGCGTGATTTGGTCTTTTTCATGCGAGGAAAACTGTCAAAATGATGGTTTAAAATGCAGTTTTAGGAAGAAAATAATAACAATACATTTAATCTATAAGTGCCTTTAAAAAAAAAAAAAATAATAAGTATTCTTTACAATATGCAGGAATTGATCTTTGGTGTACCTAATGAAGTGACCAGGGGATTTAAAAAAGTGTTTTTTTAAATGGAAAATTGACTTCATCATTCTTTTTTTTTTTACAAGTTATGTATATTAAACATTGACTTGGTGGATTACATTGTTTTTGCAGGACGGAAGGATAAAAAAAGTGGCATAAAATATGTTTTTCCTAATAATAAACTGCTCTCGAAATCGAATAAATTCAATTATTGGCGTGATTTGGTCTTTTTCATGCGAGGAAAACTGTCAAAATGATGGTTTAAAATGCAGTTTTTTAGGAATAAATCTAACCTATTTAATCTATAAGGACCTTTAAAACAATAAATAAACAAGTACTCTTTACAATATGCAGGAATTGATCTTGAGTGTACCTAATGAAGAGGCCTGGGGATTTAAAAAAGTGTTTTTTTAAATAGAAAATTAACTTCATCATTCTTTTTTTTACAATCTGTGTATATTAAACATTGACCTGGTGGATTACATTGTTTTTACAGGACGGAAGAATAAAAAAGTGCCATAAAATGTGTTTTTCCTAATAATAAACTGCTCTCGAAATCGAATAAATTCAATTGTTGGCGTGATTTGATCTTTTTCGTGCGCAGAAAACCATCAAAAAAATGGTTTAAAATGCAGTTTTAGGAAAAAAATAATAATACATTTAATCAAGTGCCTTTAAAAAATAAAAAATAAATGCTCTTTACAATATGCAGGAATTGATCTTGAGTGTACCTAATAAAGACTCCAGGGGATTTAAAAAAGTGTTTTCTTTAAATAGAAAATTAACTTCATCATTTTTTTTTTTACCAAGCTGTGTATATTAAACATTGACTTGGTGGATTACATTGTTGTTGAAGAACGGAAGAATAAAAAAAGTGCCATAAAATATGTTTTTTCTAATAAAAAACTGCTCTCGAAATTGAATAAATTCAACTTTTGGTGTGATTTTGTTTTTTCATGTGTCAAAATAATGATTTAAAATGCAGTTTTAGGAAGAGAATAATAATACATTTAATCTATAAGTGCCTTTAAAATAAAATTGTTTAAGTACTCTTTACAATATGCAGGAATTGATCTTGAGTGTACCTAATGAAGAGGCCAGGGTGTTTAAAAAAGTATTTTTTTTAATGGAAAATTGACTTCATCATTCTTTTTTTTTTTACAAGTTATGTATATTAAACATTGACTTGGTGGATTACATTGTTTTTGCAGGACGGAAGAATAAAAAAAGTGGCATAAAATATGTTTTTCCTTATAATAAACTGCTCTCGAAATCGAATAAATTCAATTATTGGCGTGATTTGATCTTTTTGGTGCGCAGAAATCCATCAAAATTATGGTTTAAAATGCAGTTTTAGGAAGAAATGTAATATATTTAATCTATAAGTGCCTTTACAAAAATTATTTAAAAAAGTACTCTTTACAAAATGCAGGAATTGATCTTTGGTGTACCTAATGAAGAGGCCAGGGGATTTAAAAAAGTGTTTTTTAAATGGAAAATTAATTCATCATTCTTTTTTTTTTTTACAAGTTATGTGTATTAAACATTGACTTGGTGGATTACATTGTTTTTGCAGGACGGAAGAATAAAAAAAAGTGTCATAAAATATGTTTTTTCTAATAATAAACTGCTCTCGAAATCGAATAAATTCAATTATTGGCGTGATTTGGTCTTTTTCATGCGAGGAAAACTGTCAAAATGATGGTTTAAAATGCAGATTTTTAGGAATAAATCTAACCTATTTAATCTATAAGGACCTTTAAAACAATAAATAAACAAGTACTCTTTACAATATGCAGGAATTGATCTTGAGTGTACCTAATGAAGAGGCCAGGGGTTTTAAAAAAGTGTTTTTTTAAATGGAAAATTAACTTCATCATTCTTTTTTTTTTACAAGTTATGTGTATTAAACATTGACTTTGTGGATTACATTGATTTTGCAGGACAGAAGAATAAAAAAGTGGCATAAAATATGTTTTTTCTAATAATAAACTGCTCTCGAAATCGAATAAATTCAATTATTGGCGTGATTTGGTCTTTTTCATGCGCAGAAAACCATCAAAATTATGGTTTAAAATGCAGTTTTAGGAAGAAATTTAATATATTTCCTCTAGAAGTGCCTTTAAAAAAATTATTTAAAAAAGTACTCTTTACAATATGCAGGAATTGATCTTGAGTGTACCTAATAAAGAGTCCAGGGGATTTAAAAAAGTGTTGTTTTTTTTTAATAGAAAATTAACTTCATAATTATTTTTTTTACCAAGCTGTGTATATTAAACATTGACTTGGTGGATTACATTGTTTTTGCAGGACGGAAGAATAAAAAAAAGTGGCATAAAATATGTTTTTCCTAATAATAAACTGCTCTCGAAATCGAATAAATTCAATTATTGGCGTGATTTGGTCTTTTTTATGTGCAGAAATCCATCAAAATTATGGTTTAAAATGCAGTTTTAGGAAGAAATGTAATATATTTCATCTAGAAGTGCCTTTAAAAAAATTATTTAAAAAAGTACTCTTTACAATATGCAGGAATTGATCTTGAGTGTACCTAATAAAGAGTCCAGGGGATTTAAAAAAGTGGGGTTTTTTTAATAGAAAATTAACTTCATAATTATTTTTTTTACCAAGCTGTGTATATTAAACATTGACTTGGTGGATTACATTGTTTTTGCAGGACGGAAGGATAAAAAAAGGGGAATAAAATATGTTTTTTCTAATAATAAACTGCTCTCGAAATCGAATGAATTCAATTATTGGCGTGATTTGGTCTTTTTCATGTGCAAAAATCCATCAAAATAATGGTTTAAAATGCAGTTTTAGTAATATATTTAAGCTATTTAATCTATAAGCACCTTTAAAAAATAAATAAAAATACTCTTTACAATATGCAGGAATTGATCTTGAGTGTACCTAATGAAGAGGCCAGGGGATTTAAAAAAGTGTTGTTTTTTTTAATAGAAAATTAACTTCATAATTATTTTTTTACCAAGCTGTGTATATTAAACATTGACTTGGTGGATTACATTGTTTTTGCAGGACGGAAGAATAAAAAAAAGTGGCATAAAATATGTTTTTCCTAATAATAAACTGCTCTCGAAATCGAATAAATTCAATTATTGGCGTGATTTGGTCTTTTTCATGTGCTAAAATCCATCAAAATAATGGTTTAAAATGCAGTTTTAGGAAGAAAATAATAACAATACATTTAATCTATAAGTGCCTTTAAAAAAAAATAAAAAAAATTAAAAAAATAAGTATTCTTTACAATATGCAGGAACTGATCTTTGGTGTACCTAATGAAGTGACCAGGGGATTTAAAAAAGTGTTTTTTTAAATGGAAAATTCACTTCATCATTCTTTTTTTTTTACAAGTTATGTATATTAAACATTGACTTGGTGGATTACATTGTTTTTGCAGGACGGAAGGATAAAAAAAGTGGCATAAAATATGTTTTTTCTAATAATAAACTGCTCTCGAAATCGAATAAATTCAATTATTGGCGTGATTTGGTCTTTTTCATGCGCAGAACTCCCATCTGATGGCGTCTGCGGGCTGCGAGTCTTTTATTGTGAAGAGGGGGGGAGAAAAAGAATGTATTTTCCTCTTGAGACGCGCACATAAAGGGCGAAGATTAGCGTTTCCACCCCATGGGAAGCGAATATTACATTCTTTGCAGCGTCGCCTTTGAGTGGGAGGCCTCGTCCCCCTCATGATTGCAGTTTGACTTGGCCGCGCATAAAAGTCCTAATGCACCGTGAGGATGCTCCGTCCGAACAAAACATGGCCCTTTGTGGCCCAGGTCCACTTTGAAGTCCGGATCAGAACACTCGGGGCTTTTCAGGCAAACACAGTGTCGGCGCTCAAAAGCAGCTAAAAAAAAAAAAACACCGCCATAAATTAGGGTCGGGAAATAAAACATGGCGTTCAGAGCGCGGAAAGGCGGCCGAAGGACGCGGAAAATAAAAATAAACACGGAACGTGTTGAAAAAAAGGCAAATGAGTCCGTTTGGACTGGGATTTGTCGAGGTTTATTGTAAATAGTGACAAAGGACAAGGCAGTCCGGTGCGCGCTAGGAGGGACAACTAAAAGGGAGGACGGGACGATTCATTGGGACAATTTAACATATTTTTTCCAGCAAATATGAATATAATAAAAACATTATTAAAGGCAGCCGAAGGACGGGGAAAATGAAAATAAACACGAAAAGTGTAGAAAAAAAGCCAAGGGAGTCCGTTTTGACTGGGATTTGTCAAGGTTTATTGAAAATAGTGACAAAGGACAAGGCAGTTCGGTGCGCGCTAGGAGGGACAACAACAAGGACAGGATGATTCGATTCAAGCGCTTTTGTTTCGATTCACAGTCAAAAATATGAATAATATGAGTGATATTCTGTTGAAATTATAAATTGTGTTGAATCTACATGATTTAGTGTCACGTGACTCACATGTTGCCATGACAAAGTTTTTTTTTTAAGTTTTTGGACAATTTAACATATTTTTTCCAGCAAATATGAATATAATAAAAACATTATTAAAGGCAGCCGAAGGACGCGGAAAATGGAAATAAACACGAAAAGTGTCGAAAAAAAGCCGAGGGAGTCCGTTTTGACTGGGATTTGTCAAGGTTTATTGAAAATAGTGACAAAGGACAAGGCAGTTCGGTGCGCGCTAGGAGGGACAACAAAACGATTCGATTCACGCGCTTTTGTTTCGATTCACAGCCAAAAATATGAATAATATCAGTGATATTCTGTTGAAATTATAAGTTGTGTTAAATCTACATGATTTAGTGTCACGTGACTCACGTGTTGCCATGACAAAGTTTTTTTTTAAGTTTTTGGACGATTTAACATATTTTTTCCAGCAAATATGAATACAATAAAAACATTATTAAAGGCGGCCGAAGGACGCGGAAAATGTAAATAAACAAGAAAAGTGTTGAAAAAAAGCCAAGGGAGTCCGTTTTGACTGGGATTTGTCAAGGTTTATTGAAAATAGTGACAAAGGACAAGGCAGTTCGGTGTGCGCTAGGAGGGACAACAAAACGATTCAATTAATGCGCTTTTGTTTCGATTCACAGTCAAAAATATGAATAATATCAGTGATATTCTGTTGAAATTATAAATTGTGTTGAATCTACATGATTTAGTGTCACGTGACTCACGTGTTGCCATGACAAAGTTTTTTTTTAAGTTTTTGGACAATTTAACATATTTTTTCCAGCAAATATGAATATAATAAAAACATTATTAAAGGCAGCCGAAGGACGGGGAAAATGTAAATAAACACGAAAAGTGTAGAAAAAAAGCCAAGGGAGTCCGTTTTGACTGGGATTTGTCAAGGTTTATTGAAAATAGTGACAAAGGACAAGGCAGTTCGGTGCGCGCTAGGAGGGACAACTAAACAATTCGATTCACGCGCTTTTGTTTCGATTCACAGTCAAAAATATGAATAATATCAGTGATATTCTGTTGAAATTATAAGTTGTGTTGAATCTACATGATTTAGTGTCACGTGACTCGCGTGTTGCCATGACAATAAAGTGTTTTAAAGTTTTTGGACAAATTTTAACATTTTTTCCAGCAAATATGAATATAATAAAAACATGATTAAAGGCGGCCGAAGGACGCGGAAAATGGAAATAAACACGAAAAGTGTTGAAAAAAAGCCAAGGGAGTCCGTTTTGACTGGGATTTGTCAAGGTTTATTGAAAATAGTGACAAAGGACAAGGCAGTTCGGTGCGCGCTAGGAGGGACAACAAAACGATTTGATTCACGCGCTTTTGTTTCGATTCACAGTCAAAAATATGAATAATATCAGTGATATTCTGTTGAAATTATAAATTGTGTTAAATCTAAATGATTTAGTGTCACGTGACTCGCGTGTTGCCATGACAATAAAGTTTTTTAAAGTTATAGGACAAATTTTAAAAAAATTCCAGTAAATATGAATATAATAAAAACCTTGTTAAAGGTGGCCGAAGGACAGGGAAAATGTAAATAAACACGAAAAGTGTTGAAAAAAAGCCAAAGGAGTCCGTTTTGACTGGGATTTGTCAAGGTTTATTGAAAATAGTGACAAAGGACAAGGCAGTTCGGTGCGAGGGACAACAAAACGATTCGATTCAGGCACTTTTGTTTCGATTGATGTCTGTTGATATCATTAGGTGTTGTTGTTGTTGTGCTAAATGCATATTTAGTGTCACGTGACTGGTGTGTTGCCATGACAAATAAACTTACTGAAATTTGAACACTTTGGATCTTTTTTTTTTTGGGCGGCAAATATGAATAATATGAGTGATGTTCTGTTGAAATGATAAGTTATTGTGTTGAATCTACATAATTTAGTGTCACGTGACTCGCGTGTTGCCATGACAATAAAGCTGTTTAAAGTTTTGGGACATATACATTTTATTTTTTGCAAATGTAAGTAATAAATAAGTGATATTCTATTGAAATTATGTGTTGATTATTTACTGTCAATAAAGTTTTTTGGACATTTTTTTTTTTTTTCAAGCAAATATGAATAACATGAGTGATGTTCTGTTGAAATGATAAGTTATTGATGTTAAATGTACATGAGTTAGTGTCACGTGACTCCCGTGTTGCCATGACAATAAAGTTTTTCAAAGTTTTGGGACAATTACAAATTTTTAAAAAAAAATATAAGTAATAAATAAGTGATATTCTATTGAAATTATGTGTTAAATGTTGATTATTTAGTGTCACCTTATGCACGTGACTCGCGTGTTGCCATGACAATAAACTTTTTCAAAATTTTGGGAAATTTATTTTTATTTTTTTGCAAATATAAGTAATAAATAAGTGATATTCTATTGAAATTATGTGTTAAATGTTGATTATTTAGTGTCACCTTATGCACGTGACTCGCGTGTTGCCATGACAACAAAGTTTTTTTGGACAATTTACATATTTTTTTCAGCAAATATGAATAATATCAGTGATTTTCTGTTGAAATGATAAGTTATTGTGTTAAATGTACATGAGTTAGTGTCACGTGACTCGCGTGTTGCCATGACAATAAACATTTTCAAAGTTTTGGGACATTTACCATATTTCCTTGAATAGCCGCCGGGGCGCTAATTAATTGAAAACCTCTTCTCGCTCCTGCGTTTACCAAAAGCATGCGGGATTGGCAAGCATGCGCTAATTATTTTAAAACCTCTTCTCACTCCGGCGCTTACCTTATCATGAAAATCACATTTAATAAAAAAAACGTTATTATGGTCTTACCTTTAGGTATAAAAGAGTCCATGCGCAGCTCCTATAGAAGTCTTCCTTATCTTTCTTCAGTTTTAAAAGTCTTTCTGTCCCGATGGAGATCTTCCTTTAATTATTACCTCCTGCTTCGATTGAAAGTCCAGTTTAGAAAACTGTTTAATTTTAGATATGTAATCCTCCATGGTAAAAGTGCAAGCAAACAATGGCTGCTCACTCTTGCTGCCGGTTGTCTTCTTCTGCAGTACCAGCAGTCGCAAGAAGGATCACTAGCGCCCTCTGCCACCAGGAGGCGGAAGTCATTTAATGACTCATATTTGCGCTAATTATTTTGCGAAACGAGTTTGACCCGGCTGTAATTCTAGGCAGGCGAATACTATATTCCCGGCGGCAATTCAAGGAAATACGGTACATATTTTTTTTGCAAATATTAGTAATAAATAAGTGATATTCTATTGACATTATGCGTTAAATGTTGATTATTTAGTGTCACCTTATGCACGTGACTCGCGTGTTGCCATGACAACAAAGTTTTTTTGGACAATTTACATATTTTTTGCAGCAAATGTGAATAATATCAGTGATATTCTGTTGAAATGATAAGTTATTGTGTTAAATGTACATGATTTAGTGTCACGTGACTCGCGTGTTGCCATGACAAACTTTTTAAAAGTTTTGGGACATTTAATGTTTTAATTTTTTTTTTGCAAAAATGACTTATAAGTGATATTCTATTGAAATTATGTGTTGATTTAGTGTCACCTTATGCAAATATGAATAATATCAGTGATATTCTGTTGAAATGATAAGTTATTGTGTTAAATGTACATGAGTTAGTGTCACGTGACTCACGTGTTGCCATGACAATAAACTTTTTCAAAGTTTTGGGACATTTGATTTTTTAATTTTTGTTTGCAAAAATTACTTATAAGTAGAGATGTCCGATAATATCGGCCTGCCGATATTATCGGCCGATAAATGCGTTAAAATGTAATATCGGAAATTATCGGCATCGGTTTTTTATTATCGGTATCGTTTTTTTTTGGTTTTTTTTGTTTTTTTAAATTAAATTAAATCAACATAAAAAACACAAGATACACTTACAATTAGTGCACCAACCCAAAAAACCTCCCTCCCCCATTCACACTCGTTCACACAAAAGGGTTGTTTTTCTGTTATTAATACTCTGGTTCCTACATTATATATCAATATATATCAATACAGTCTGCACGGGATACAGTCCGTAAGCACACATGATTGTGCGTGCTGCTGCTCCACTAATAGTACTAACCTTTAACAGTTAATTTTACTCATTTTCATTAATTACTAGTTTCTATGTAACTGTTTTTATACTGTTGTACTTTCTTTTTTATTCAAGAAAATGTTTTTAATTTATTTATCTTATTTTACTATTTTTTTAAAAAAGGACCTTATCTTCACCATACCTGGTTGTCCAAATTAGGCATAATAATGTGTTGATTCCACGACTGCATATATCGGTTGATATCGGTATCGGTAATTAAAGAGTTGGACAATATCGGAATATCGGATATCGGCAAAAAGCCGTTATCGGACATCCCTACTTTTCGTGTTTATTTACATTTTCCGCGTCCTTCGGCCACCTTTAATTTTTGTATTTTATTCATATTTGCTGGAAAAAATATGTAAATTGTCCAAAAAAAAACTTTATTGTCATGGCAACACGCGAGTCACGTGCATAAGGTGACACTAAATCAACACATCATTTCAATAGAATATCACTTATAAGTAGGGATGTCCGATAATGGCTTTTTGCCGATATCCGATATTCCGATATTGTCCAACTCTTTAATTACCGATACCGATATCAACCGATATATACAGTCGTGGAATCAACACATTATTATGCCTAATTTGGACAACCAGGTATGGTGAAGATAAGGTACTTTTTTAAAAAATTAGTAAAATAAGATAAATTAATTAAAAACATTTTCTTGAATAAAAAAGAAAGTACAACAATATAAAAACAGTTACATAGAAACTAGTAATGAATGAAAATGAGTAAAATTAACTGTTAAAGGTTAGTACTATTAGTGGACCAGCAGCACGCAGCTTACGGACTGTATCCCTTGCAGACTGTATTGATATATATTGATTTATAATGTAGGAAGCAGAATATTAATAACAGAAAGAAACAACCCTTTGGTGTGAATGAGTGTGAATGGGGGAGGGAGGTTTTTTGGGTTGGTGCACTAATTGTAAGTGTATCTTGTGTTTTTTATGTTGATTTAATAAAAAAAAAAAAAAATAAAAAAAATAAAAATAAAAAAAACGATACAGATAATAAAAAAAAATGATGCCGATAATTTCCGATATTACATTTTAACGCATATATCGGAAAGGAAGCCAAGGGAGTCCGTTTTGACTGTTATTCGTCAAGGTTTATTGAAAATAGTGACAAACGACAAGGCAGTTCGGTGCGCGCTGCGAGGGACAACAA
Organism: Entelurus aequoreus; assembly: GCF_033978785.1. Lineage (NCBI taxonomy): Eukaryota > Metazoa > Chordata > Actinopteri > Syngnathiformes > Syngnathidae > Entelurus > Entelurus aequoreus. The sequence goes on along the minus strand of NC_084745.1, from coordinate 530,365 downwards.
AACGATTCGATTCGCGCGCTTTTGTTTCGATCCACAGTCAAAAATAAAGCTTCTGCTCATCAAACGTACAAAACGGACACCAAAAAAAACAAAAAAAAAAGGTTACAAAAAAATGTACAACTTTGGGTTCGTTGGATACAAAACCAGCTGGAAAAATAAGTTAAGAGTATTTACAAAAAGACAATCACGACACAAATGTTTGTTTTCAGGCAGCAGGCCCAAAGTCTAAAAGGCGTCCTGGTTCCGGTAGTGGGGCCCCTCCGGCGTGGAGGCTCCGCTGTGGCCCCCGCTGGCCCCCGAGCTGTGACACACGTACCACTCGCTCAGGTTGGCGGGCCCCGAGGAGGCCGCCGAGGAGGAGGCCGCCAAGGAGGCCGCCACCGCCGCCTCCCGGCCCGGGTCCGAGGAGGGCGAGAGCAGGGAGGGCGTGGAGGACTCGTACCCGGAACTGGGTGGCGGGGACTTGCAGTGCGCCTTCATGTGCTTGCGCAGGGATGACGGGTGCGTGTACGACTTGTCGCAGCCGCGCACCTTGCAGGT
>NC_084745.1:478610-518610 GCF_033978785.1 Entelurus aequoreus | reverse complement strand
CGTGGTCAAACGCTGATTGGTTGAACATAGTTGGGGGCGGTCCTATAAAAACCACCATTACAGTTTGCGTGTTTATTTCTTATTTCTTGTGTATTTCTATCAGAACAAATTTGACCACGGACAGAAGGAAGAACAAAAATAACTTTGGTGTGGCATCTTTGTGCTGATGAACGCTGACTAGTGGGACTATCTTTTGTTGTACTTTTAAACGACATGTCTTACAAACGTCATTTCAGTACATGACTCTTTTAAACGTGTTTACAGAGGAATATAAAATCTTCAGCCAGACTTCATAGCGGCGAGGCGAGCTGTTCACTGGCAGTCCAAACTAGTAATATCAACGTAAGATCAACAAAAGATCAACGTAAGACCAGCGTAAGACTAAGGTAAGATCAATGTAATATCAACACAAGATCAATGTAAGATCAACAGAAAATCAACAAAAGATCATTGTAAGACGAATATAAGATCAGCGTAATATCAACGCAAGATCAATGCAAGATCAACGTAAGATGGATGTAACATTGACGTAACATCGAAGTAATATCAATGTAAGATCAGAAGAAGTTCAATGTAAAATCAACAAAAAATCAACAAAAAAAATCAACAAAACATGAACGTAAGATCAATGTAATATCAAATGAATGTCAACGGAACATTAACAAAAGTTCAATGTAAGACCGGCTTAATACCAAAGTAACATCAGCATAATAGTAAAGTAACATCAATGCAAGATCAACGAAAGATCAATGTAACATCAATGTAAGATCAATGTAACATCAACGTAAGATCAACTTAACATCAATGTAAGATCAACGTAACATCAACGTAAGATCAACTTAACATCAATGTAAGATCAACGTAACATCAACGTAAGATCAACGTAACATCAACGTAAGATCAACGTAACATCAACGTAACATCAATGTAAGATCAACGTAAGATCAACGTAACATCAACGTAAGATCAACGTAAGATCAATGTAACATCAACGTAAGATCAACGTAACATCAACATAAGATCAACGTAACATCAACGTAACATCAACGTAACATCAACGTAAGATCAACGTAACAAACGTAACATCAACGTAAGATCAACGTAACATCAACGTAAGATCAACGTAAGATCAACGTAAGATCAACGTAACATCAACGTAAGATCAACGTAACATCAACATAAGATCAATGTAAGATCAACGTAAGATCAACGTAACATCAACGTAAGATCAACGTAAGATCAACGTAACATCAACGTAAGATCAACGTAACATCAACATAAGATCAACGTAACATCAACGTAACATCAACGTAACATCAACATAAGATCAACGTAACATCAACGTAAGATCAACGTAACATCAACGTAAGATCAACGTAAGATCAACGTAAGATCAACGTAACATCAACGTAAGATCAACGTAACATCAACATAAGATCAACGTAACATCAACGTAACATCAACGTAAGATCAACGTAACATCAACATAAGATCAACGTAACATGAACGCAAGATCAACGTAACATCAACGTAACATCAACGTAACATCAACGTAAGATCAACGTAACATCAACGTAAGATCAACGTAACATCAACGTAAGATCAACGTAACATCAATGTAAGATCAACGTAACATCAACGTAAGATCAACGTAACATCAACGTAAGATCAACGTAACATCAATGTAAGATCAACGTAACATCAACGTAACATCAACGTAAGATCAACGTAACATCAATGTAAGATCAACGTAACATCACGTGTGTGTGTGTGTGTATGTGTGTGTGTGTGTGTGTGTGTGTGTGTGTGTGTGTGTGTGTGTGTGTGTGTGTGTGTGTGTGTGTGTGTGTGTGTGTGTGTGTGTGTGTGTGTGTGTGTGTGTGTGTGTTGTTCTTAAGTCAGGTGTATAAAAGTGTTGCCATGGTTACAAAGGTCTACACAAATGTCAGTCAAGATTGTGGGAATACTTTGGGGGCAAAGGTCAAATATGTCTTCTTCTTTTTCTTCTTTTTTATTTGACTTCTTATTATTTTTGTTTTTCTTTTTTTTCTTATTCTTCTTTTTCCTTCATTTCTTCTCTCTCTCTCTCTCTTTTCTTTCTTCTTTTTCTTACCTCATCCATCTTCTATTTCTTCTTGTCTTTTTATTCCTTTCACTTCCTTCTCCTTTTTCCTCTTATTTCTTTTTCTCCTTTATTTGTTTCTTCTTTTTTCTCCTGTTTCCTTCTTCCTCATTTTCTTTTTTCTTTTTTTCTTTTCTTCTTCTTCTTCTACATCTTTTTTTTCTTTCTCTTCTTTTTGTTGTACTCGTTTTCTTCCATTTGTTCATTCTTACTCCCCCCCCCCCCCCCCCCCCACACACACTTCCTGTGTCAAAGAGGCAGTCAAATAAAAGCAGCAATAATAGCAATAACGATGTAAAAAAAAAAGCTTGTTTTGGGGGCTGATGATTATTAGGCGTGCAAATAAGTAGTGTTAATTGCACTGCAGGTATAACGAGCAGCCCCCCCCACCCCCCCCCCCCCCCCCCCCCCCCCGCCTATTGACTTCTTTAATGAGCGGCAGGTAAAAGCTGCTTCCTGCTCTCTCACTGCATGCAGGAAACTATTGATTTGCAGCATAAACTTCATTATGGCCAGGAAAAGCTTAAAGGAGCTCACACACACACACACACACACACACACACACACACACACATGTCAAGAAAAGTCAGATTTCACATTTTAAAAATGTCTTTAATGAATAGCAACGTCAAGAAAAGTCATAGTTTACATTTACAATGTATTTTATGTGAAGCAATATCAAGAAAAGTCAGATTTTACATTTTAAAAAATGGGTTTTATGTGAAGCAATGTCAAGAAAAGTCAGATTTTACATTTTAGAAATGTATTTTATGTTTAGAAACGTCAAGAAAAGTCAGATTTTACGTTTTAAAAATGTCTTTAATGAATAGCAACGTCAAGAAAAGTCATAGTTTACATTTACAATGTATTTTATGTATAGCAATATCAAGAAAAGTCAGATTTTACGTTTAAAAAAATGTATTTTATGTATAGCAATATCAAGAAAAGTCAGATTTTACATTTTAAAAAATGTATTTTATGTAAAGCAATGTCAAGAGAAGTCAGATTTTACATTTTAAAAATGTATTTTATGTTTAGAAACGTCAAGGAAAGTCAGATTTTACGTTTTAAAAATGGTATTTTATGTGAAGCAATGTCAAGAAAAGTCAGATTTTACATTTTAGAAATGTATTTTATGTTTAGAAACGTCAAAGAAAGTCATATTTTACATTTTAAAAATGTTATTTTATGTGAAACAATGTCAAGAAAAGTCAGATTTCACATTTTAAAAATGTCTTTAATGAATAGCAACGTCAAGAAAAGTCTTAGTTTACATTTACAATGTATTTTATGTATAGCAATATCAAGAAAAGTCAGATTTTACATTTTAAAAATGTATTTTATGTGAAGCAATGTCAAGAAAAGTCAGATTTTACATTTTAGAAATGTATTTTATGTTTAGAAACGTCAAGAAAAGTCAGATTTTACGTTTTAAAAATGTCTTTAATGAATAGCAACGTCAAGAAAAGTCATAGTTTAAATTTACAATGTATTTTATGTATAGCAACGTCAAGAAAAGTCAGAGCTTACATTTAAAAATGTATTTTATGTATAGCAATATCAAGAAAAGTCAGATTTAACGTTTTAAAAATGTCTTTAATGTAAAGAAACGTAAGAAAAGTCAGATTTTACGTTTTAAAAATGTATTTTATGTAAAGCAACATCAAGAGAAGTCAGATTTTACATTTCCAAATGAATTTTATGTATAGCAATGTCAAGAAAAGTCCGATTTTACGTTTTAAAAATGTATTATACTGCAGTGCAAAGATTTATTTTATTATTTTTATTTTACATAATTTATTAAATCATATTTTGAACCAAAACAAATATTATTTGGACACTTTTTCTATGTCAAAAATATTTGTCTTTTTTTTTTTTTTTTTAAAGAACAATAAAATTAATATATTGTATAATAATAATACTAATAATATTGAATATTGCGTGCACATTTATAACAAAGACATTTTACAAATTAAAAACCAACTACTGATTATTGATTACATTTTCAGGCATTTTCAGTGTGAAAAATATTAACAAATTGTTGTTGTTGGGTTTTTTTTGTTCTTTTTCCAATAACAATGCAGAATTATTACCATCACATTTATTAATTTATTATTTGCTTGTTCAAAAAGGAAACGCAACTCTTTATAAATATAAAACAAATTAAAATCATAACATAAAATAAATATATATATTTTTTTAACTCAAATTACATTTTATTTGTAACTTTGCAGTTCTCGGCGATTCACGAAACCTCACAAGGAATTTAAAACTAACTTTTGCACTTTCAAAAGATGATATTTTACAAAATTGTCAGTATTTAACATGACGTTTATTTCTAGAATATTCCCGTAGCAGTTTTTCATCAGTAAAAAAAAAAATATATATATTATTGATAATAATTATGATTATTTGTGGTAAAGTAATAGTGCATTTTATTTTGAAGGGTTTCGACATCATTGGAAGCTAACATCAAATGTTCGACTCCATGAGATTCATGATTAAAATAACACAAATATTAATATCCTTATGTTTATTTATATGGGGGGGGGGGCATATTTAAGAGGCAGTGACCCCCCACTGGGGGAGGGGGGGTCGTCCATATGATTTGTGCCACTCTTTTCTCTGTAAGTGGACTTTATTACAATGACGTCATGTCATCGTGATTGACGTGTCATAAACGCGCCATGCTGTGGGGTGGGGGGTGTGGGGGTGTGCGGAGGGGGGGGGGGGGGGGGGCTAATATGACAACCCTGACAGGCTTTGTCAAATAAACACTTTTTTTTAATTTCCATTTTATTACAAAGAAGTCGCACGAATGTAAGTTTAGTTCGATTCTTGGAGTAATTCAAGGCGGCAAAAATAAACATTGTGTCATATTTTCAACACGACGGACAATAAATACACTTTTTACTGTACATGAATATATTTCAGGTATTACTACGCATGCGCGACACATGAAAAACAAAAAAACCGACAACATAACAAAACATATCAAAACGAGTTGCAGCATTTTTTGCAATAATGGAAGAAAAAAAAAAAAAAAAAAAAAAAAAAAAAAATTGGGACTCCACGTCTGGGAGGTTATGGACGGCCTGGCAGGTGCGCGTTCACTCAGCCGGTGTCCTGCTGATGCAGCAAGAATCATAATAATAGTTAATAGCGCGTATTAAAAGATGCGTCTTCATTAGCGCCAACATTTCATTTGCCGTGCAATTGATGTCTTTGGCAAGTACTAGAAAAGGGGGGGTGGGGGGGGATAATGTATTTTTCCCGCGGGTGGTGACGAAATGACCCCAAAAGTTGCGTGTAAGCGTATGCATGGAAATGTTATAGTGCACACGTGACGTGGGAAATGTTGCACATAAAGCAGTGATTCATGCTATATATGTTGATGTCTGCTGTTATATCACTCCTTCTTCCCTTCCTTCTAGAAGCTTCTGCGGTTCACAAGTCAAACACCTAAAGACTTAAAATGCACCTAAAGTGCATTTTCTGCACGCTTTTATTCCTAAACATTAGAAATGCATGAGTCGCAACATGGGGAGAAGTTCAAAAAGTCATAGGCAATGTAAAAAAAAATAATTAAAAGACATTTTAAAAATGTATTTTATGGATAGCAATGGGAAGGAAAGTCCGATTTTACGTTTTAAAAATGTATTTTACGGAGAAAAGTCAGGTTTTGCATTTTAAAAATGTATTTTATGTTTAGCAACATCAAGAAAAGTCTGATTTTACGTATTAAAAATGGGTTTTATGTATAGCAATGTGAAGAAAAGTCACATTTTATGTTTTAAAAATGTATTTTAGCAAGAAAAGTCAGATTTTACATTTTAAAAATGTCTTATGTATAGTAACGTCAAGAAAAGTCAGATTTTACGTTTTAAAAATGGGTTTTATGTATAGCAACGTTAAAAAAAAAATTTACATTTTAAAAATGTATTTTATCAAGAAGTCTGATTTTACGTTTTAAAAATGTATTTTATTAAGAAGTCCGATTGTACATTTAAAAAATTTATTTTATGTATAGTAATGTAAAGAAAAGTCAGATTTTACGTTTTAAAAATGTATTTTATCAAGAAGTCAGATTTTACGTTTTAAAAATGTATTTTATCAAGAAGTCAGATTTTACGTTTTAAAAATGTATTTTATGCATAGCAATGTGAAGAAAAGACAGAGTTTACGTTTTAAAAATGTGTTTTATCAAGAAATGTCAGATTTTACGTTTAAAATGTATTTTATTTTTAGCAACGTGAAAAAAAGTCAGATTTTACGTTTTAAAAATGGGTTTTATGTATAGCAATGTGAAGAAAAGTCAGATTTTATCTTTTTAAAATGTATTTTATCGAGAAACGTCAGATTTTACGTTTTAAAAATGTATTTTATGTATAGCAATGTGAACAAAAGTCACATTTTATGTTTTGAAAATTTATTTTAGCAAGAAAAGTCAGATTTTACATTTTAAAAATGTATTTTATGTATAGTAACGTCAAGAAAAGTCAGATTTTACGTTTTAAAAATGGGTTTTATGTATAGCAACGTAAAAAAAAAATTTACGTTTTAAAAATGTATTTTATCAAGAAGTCAGATTTTACGTTTTAAAAATGTATTTTATCAAGAAGTCAGATTTTACGTTTTAAAAATGTATTTTATGCATAGCAATGTGAAGAAAAGACAGAGTTTACGTTTTAAAAATGTGTTTTATCAAGAAATGTCAGATTTTACGTTTAAAATGTATTTTATGTTTAGCAACGTGAAAAAAAGTCAGATTTTACGTTTTAAAAATGGGTTTTATGTATAGCAATGTGAAGAAAAGTCAGATTTTATCTTTTTAAAATGTATTTTATCGAGAAACGTCAGATTTTACGTTTTAAAAATGTATTTTATGTATAGCAATGTGAACAAAAGTCACATTTTATGTTTTGAAAATGTATTTTAGCAAGAAAAGTCAGATTTTACATTTTAAAAATGTATTTTATGTATAGTAACGTCAAGAAAAGTCAGATTTTACGTTTTAAAAATGGGTTTTATGTATAGCAACGTAAAAAAAAATTTACATTTTAAAAAGGTATTTTATCAAGAAGTCCGATTTTACGTTTAAAAAATGTATTTTATCAAGAAGTCAGATTTTACGTTTTAAAAATGTCTTTTATCAAGGAATGTCAGATTTTACGTTTAAAAATGTCTTTCATGTTTAGCAACGTCAAGAAAAGTCTGATTTTACGTTTTAAAAATGTATTTTATGTATAGCAATGTGAAGAAAAGTCAGATCCCAAAAGTTGCGTGTAAGTGTATGCATGGAAATGTTATAGTGCACACGTGACGTGGGAAATGTTGCACATAAAGCAGTGATTCATGCTATATATGTTGATGTCTGCTGTTATATCACTCCTTCTTCCCTTCCTTCTAGAAGCTTCTGCGGTTCACAAGTCAAACACCTAAAGACTTAAAATGCACCTAAAGTGCATTTTCTGCACGCTTTTATTCCTAAACATTAGAAATGCATGAGTCGCAACATGGGGAGAAGTTAAAAAAGTCATAGGCAATGTAAAAAAAAATAATTAAAAGACATTTTAAAAATGTATTTTATGGATGACAATGGGAAGGAAAGTCCGATTTTACGTTTTAAAAATTTATTTTACGGAGAAAAGTCAGATTTGACGTATTAAAAATGGGTTTTATGTATAGCAATGTGAAGAAAAGTCCGATTTTACGTTTTTAAAATGTATTTTATCGAGAAACGTCAGATTTTACATTTTAAAAATGTGTTTTATCAAGAAATTTCAGATTTTACGTTTTAACAATGTATTGTACGTATAGCAATGTGAAGAAAAGTCAGATTTTACGTTTTAAAAATGTCTTTTATCGAGAAATGTCAGATTTTACGTTTTAAAAATGTATTTTATGTATAGCAATGTGAAGAAAAGTCAGATTTTACGTTTTAAAAATATATTTTATCAAGAAATGTCAGATTTTACTTTTTAAAAATGTATTTTATGTATAGCAACGTCAAAAAAGTCAGATTTTACGTTTTAAAAATGTATTTTATGTATAGCAATGTGAAGAAAAGTCAGATTTTAAGTTTGAAAAATGTATTTTATCAAGAAAAGTCTTATTTTACATTTTAAAAATGTATTTTATGTGTAACAACAACAAGTAAAGTCTGATTTTACGTTTTAAAAATGTATTTTATGTATAGAAATGTGAAGAAAAGTCAGATCCCAAAAGTTGCGTGTAAGTGTATGCATGGAAATGTTATAGTGCACACGTGACGTGGGAAATGTTGCACATAAAGCAGTGATTCATGCTATATATGTTGATGTCTGCTGTTATATCACTCCTTCTTCCCTTCCTTCTAGAAGCTTCTGCGGTTCACAAGTCAAACACCTAAAGACTTAAAATGCACCTAAAGTGCATTTTCTGCACGCTTTTATTCCTAAACATTAGAAATGCATGAGTTGCAACATGGGGAGAAGTTAAAAAAGTCATAGGCAATGTAAAAAAAATAATTAAAAGACATTTTAAAAATGTATTTTATGGATGACAATGGGAAGGAAAGTCCGATTTTACGTTTTAAAAATGTATTTTACGGAGAAAAGTCAGATTTTACTTATTAAAAATGGGTTTTATGTATAGCAATGTGAAGAAAAGTTCGATTTTACGTTTTTAAAATGTATTTTATCGAGAAACGTCAGATTTTACATTTTAAAAATGTGTTTTATCAAGAAATTTCAGATTTTAACAATGTAGTTTACGTATAGCAATGTGAAGAAAAGTCAGATTTTACGTTTTAAATATGTCTTTTATGTTTAGCAACGTCAAGAAAAGTCAGATTTTACATTTTAAAAATGTATTTTATGTAAAGCAATGTCAAGAAAAGTCAGATTTTACGTTTTAAAAGTTTATTTTATCAAGAAAAGTCAGATTTTACGTTTTAAAAATGGGTTTTGTGTATAGCAATGTGAAGAAAAGTCAGATTTTACATTTTTAAAATGTAATTTATCAAGAAAATTGAGAATTTACGTTTTAAAAATGTCTTTTATCAAGAAATTACAGATTTTACATTTTTTTAAATTATTTTACGTATAAAAATGGGAAGAAAAGTCAGATTTTACCTTTTAAAAATGTCTTGTATGTATAACAATGTCAAAAAAAGTCAGATTTTACGTTTTAAAAATGTATTTTAAGTATAGCAATGTCAAGAAAAGTCTGATTTTCCGTTTTAAAAATGTGTTTTTATCAAGAAGTCAGATTTTCCGTTTTAAAAATGTATTTTATGTATAGCAATGTGAAGAAAAGTCAGATTTTACGTTTTAAAAATATATTTTATCAAGAAATGTCAGATTTTACTTTTTAAAAATGTATTTTATGTATAGCAACGTCAAAAAAGTCAGATTTTACGTTTTAAAAATGTATTTTATGTATAGCAATGTGAAGAAAAGTCAGATTTTAAGTTTGAAAAATGTATTTTATCAAGAAAAGTCTTATTTTACATTTTAAAAATGTATTTTATGTGTAACAACAACAAGTAAAGTCTGATTTTACGTTTTAAAAATGTATTTTATGTATAGAAATGTGAAGAAAAGTCAGATCCCAAAAGTTGCGTGTAAGTGTATGCATGGAAATGTTATAGTGCACACGTGACGTGGGAAATGTTGCACATAAAGCAGTGATTCATGCTATATATGTTGATGTCTGCTGTTATATCACTCCTTCTTCCCTTCCTTCTAGAAGCTTCTGCGGTTCACAAGTCAAACACCTAAAGACTTAAAATGCACCTAAAGTGCATTTTCTGCACGCTTTTATTCCTAAACATTAGAAATGCATGAGTCGCAACATGGGGAGAAGTTAAAAAAAGTCATAGGCAATGTAAAAAAAATAATTAAAAGACATTTTAAAAATGTATTTTATGGATGATAATGGGAAGGAAAGTCCGATTTTACATTTTAAAAATGTATTTTACGGAGAAAAGTCAGATTGTACGTATTAAAAATGGGTTTTATGTATAGCAATGTGAAGAAAAGTCAGATTTTAAAATGTATTTTATCGAGAAACGTCAGATTTTACATTTTAAAAATGTAATTTATCAAGAAATTTCAAATTTTACGTTTTAACAATGTATTTTACGTATAGCAATGTGATTAAACGTCAGATTTTACGTTTTGAAAATGTAGTTTATGTATAGCAATGTGAAGATAAGTCAGATTTTAAATTTTAAAAATGTCTTTTATTTATAGCAATGGGAAGAAAAGTCACATTTTATGTTTTAAAAATGTATTTTATCAAGAAAAGTCAGATTTTACATTTTAAAAATGTATTTCATGTATAGCAAGAACAAAAAAGTGTGATATTACATTTTAAAAATGTATTTTATCAACAAATGTCGGATTTTACGTTTTAAAAAATGTATTTTATGTATAGCAATGTGAAGAAAAGTCAGATTTTACGTTTTAAAAATTAGTTTTATCAAGAAGTCAGATTTTCCGTTTTAAAAATGTATTTTATGAAGAAAAGTCAAATTTTACATTTTAAAAATGTATTTTATGTATAGCAATGTCAAAAAAAGTCTGATTTTACGTTTTAAAAATGTATTTTTTCAAGAAATGTCAGATTTTACGTTTTAAAAATGTATGTTATGTTTAGCAATGTGAAGAAAAGTCAGATTTTACATTTTAAAAATGTCTTATGTTTAACAATGTCAAGAAAAGTCAGATTTTACATTTTTTTAAATTTATTTTATAAATAGTAACATCAAGAAAAGTCAGATTTTACATTTTTAAAATGGGTTTTATGAATAGCAATGTGAAGAAAAGTTTGATTTTACATTTTAAAAATGTATTTTATCAAAAAATGTCAGATTTTACGTTTTAAAAATTTATTTTATGTTTAGCAATGTCAAGAAAAGTCAAATTTTACGTTTTAAAAATGTGTTTTATCAAGAAGTCTGATTTTACGTTTTAAAAATGTATTTTATATATAGCAATGTGAAAAAAAAGTCACATTTTATGTTTTAAAATGTTATTTTATCAAGAAAAGTCATATTTTACATTTTAAAAATGTATTTTATGTATAGCAACATCAAAAAAGTCTGATTTTACGTTTTAAAAATTTATTTTATGTTTAGCAATGTGAAAAAAAGTCAGATTTTAAATTTTAAAAATAAATTTTTTGTTTAGCAACATCATGAAAAGTCAGATTTTACATTTTTAAATGTATTTTATGTATAGTAACATCAAGAAAAGTCAGATTTTACATTTTTAAATTTATTTTATGTATAGTAATGTCAAGAAAAGTCAGTTTTTATGTTTTAAAAATGGGTATATGTATAGCAATGTGAAGAAAAGTCAGATTTTACGTTTTAAAAATGTATTTTATTAAGAAGTCAGATTTTACGATTTAAAAATGGGTTTTATGAAAAGCAATTTCAAGATAAGTCTGATTTTACGTTTAAAAAATTAATTTTATGAAGAAGTCAGATTTAACATTTTCAAAATGTATTTTATGTATAGCAATGTGAAGAACAGTCCAATTTTACATTTAAGAATGTATTTTATCGAGAAACGTCAGATTTTACGTTTTAAAAAGGTATTTTATCAAGAAATTTCAGGTTTTACGTTTTAAAAATGTATTTTACGTATAGCAATGTGAATAAAAGTCAGATTTTACGTTTTAAAAATGTCTTTTATGTTTAGCAACGTCAAGAAAAGTCTGATTTTACATTTTAAAAATGTATTTTATCAAAAAATGTCAGATTTTATGTTTTAAAAATGTATTTTATGTTTAGCAATGTGAATGAAAGTCTGATTTTCCGTTTTAAAAATGGGTTTTATGTATAGCAATGTCAAGAAAAGTCTGATTTGACGTTTTAAAAATTTGTTTTATCAAGAAGTCCGATTTTACGTTTTAAAAATGTATTTTATTAAGAAGTCTGATTTTACGTTTTAAAAATGTCTTTTATGTATAGCAATGTGAAGAAAAGTCACATTTTATGTTTTAAAAATGTATTTTATCAAGGAAAGTCAGATTTTACATTTTAAAAATGGTTTTTATGTATAGCAATGTCAAGAAAAGTCAGGTTTTACATTTTAAAAATGTATTTTATTGATAGCAATGTCAAGAAAATTCGGATTTTACGTTTTAAAAATGTATTTTATGTTTAGCAACATCAAGAAAAGTCAGATTTTACATTTCAAAATGTATTTTATGTATAGCAATGTCAAGAAAAGTCAGATTTTACGTTTTAAAAATGTCTTTTATATATAGCAATGTGAAGAAAAGTCATATTTTACGTCTAAAAAATGTCTTTTATAAATAATTGTCAGATTTTACGTTTTAAAAATGTATCTTTTGTAAAGCAACGTCAAGAAAAGTAAGATTTTACGTTTTAAAAATGTTTTTTATGTTTAGCAACGTCAAGAAAAGTCATATTTTGCGTTTTAAAAGTGTATTTTATGTATAGCAATGTCAAGAAAAGTCCGATTTTACGTTTTAAAAATGTCTTTTATGTATAGCAATGTGAAGAAAAGTCATATTTTACGTTTAAAAAATGTATTTTATCAATAATTGTCAGATTTTACGTTTTAAAAATGTATCTTATGTAAAGCAACGACAAGAAAAGTCAGATTTTACGTTTTTTTAAATTTATTTTATAAATAGTAACATCAAGAAAAGTCAGATTTTACATTTTTAAAATGGGTTTTATGAATAGCAATGTGAAGAAAAGTTTGATTTTACATTTTAAAAATGTATTTTATCAAAAAATGTCAGATTTTACGTTTTAAAAATTTATTTTATGTTTAGCAATGTCAAGAAAAGTCAAATTTTACGTTTTAAAAATGTGTTTTATCAAGAAGTCTGATTTTACGTTTTAAAAATGTATTTTATATATAGCAATGTGAAAAAAAAGTCACATTTTATGTTTTAAAATGTTATTTTATCAAGAAAAGTCATATTTTACATTTTAAAAATGTATTTTATGTATAGCAACATCAAAAAAGTCTGATTTTACGTTTTAAAAATTTATTTTATGTTTAGCAATGTGAAAAAAAGTCAGATTTTAAATTTTAAAAATAAATTTTTTGTTTAGCAACATCATGAAAAGTCAGATTTTACATTTTTAAATGTATTTTATGTATAGTAACATCAAGAAAAGTCAGATTTTACATTTTTAAATTTATTTTATGTATAGTAATGTCAAGAAAAGTCAGTTTTTATGTTTTAAAAATGGGTATATGTATAGCAATGTGAAGAAAAGTCAGATTTTACGTTTTAAAAATGTATTTTATTAAGAAGTCAGATTTTACGATTTAAAAATGGGTTTTATGAAAAGCAATTTCAAGATAAGTCTGATTTTACGTTTAAAAAATTAATTTTATGAAGAAGTCAGATTTAACATTTTCAAAATGTATTTTATGTATAGCAATGTGAAGAACAGTCCAATTTTACATTTAAGAATGTATTTTATCGAGAAACGTCAGATTTTACGTTTTAAAAAGGTATTTTATCAAGAAATTTCAGGTTTTACGTTTTAAAAATGTATTTTACGTATAGCAATGTGAATAAAAGTCAGATTTTACGTTTTAAAAATGTCTTTTATGTTTAGCAACGTCAAGAAAAGTCTGATTTTACATTTTAAAAATGTATTTTATCAAAAAATGTCAGATTTTATGTTTTAAAAATGTATTTTATGTTTAGCAATGTGAATGAAAGTCTGATTTTCCGTTTTAAAAATGGGTTTTATGTATAGCAATGTCAAGAAAAGTCTGATTTGACGTTTTAAAAATTTGTTTTATCAAGAAGTCCGATTTTACGTTTTAAAAATGTATTTTATTAAGAAGTCTGATTTTACGTTTTAAAAATGTCTTTTATGTATAGCAATGTGAAGAAAAGTCACATTTTATGTTTTAAAAATGTATTTTATCAAGGAAAGTCAGATTTTACATTTTAAAAATGGTTTTTATGTATAGCAATGTCAAGAAAAGTCAGGTTTTACATTTTAAAAATGTATTTTATTGATAGCAATGTCAAGAAAATTCGGATTTTACGTTTTAAAAATGTATTTTATGTTTAGCAACATCAAGAAAAGTCAGATTTTACATTTCAAAATGTATTTTATGTATAGCAATGTCAAGAAAAGTCAGATTTTACGTTTTAAAAATGTCTTTTATATATAGCAATGTGAAGAAAAGTCATATTTTACGTCTAAAAAATGTCTTTTATAAATAATTGTCAGATTTTACGTTTTAAAAATGTATCTTTTGTAAAGCAACGTCAAGAAAAGTAAGATTTTACGTTTTAAAAATGTTTTTTATGTTTAGCAACGTCAAGAAAAGTCATATTTTGCGTTTTAAAAGTGTATTTTATGTATAGCAATGTCAAGAAAAGTCCGATTTTACGTTTTAAAAATGTCTTTTATGTATAGCAATGTGAAGAAAAGTCATATTTTACGTTTAAAAAATGTATTTTATCAATAATTGTCAGATTTTACGTTTTAAAAATGTATCTTATGTAAAGCAACGACAAGAAAAGTCAGATTTTACGTTTTAAAAATGTCTTTTATGTTTAGCAACGTCAAGAAAAGTCATATTTTGCGTTTTAAAAGTATATTTTATGTAAAGAAATGTCAAGAAAAGTCAAATATTACGTTTTAAAAATGTCTTTTATGTTTAGCAATATCAAAAAAGGTCAGATTTTACGTTTTAAAAATGTTTTTTATGTAGAGCTACGTCCAGAAAACCTAACCCTAACCCTAACCCTAAGCCAAACCCTAAACCTAACCCTAAGCCTAACCCTATATGTTGTAAAATATATTTGAATACATAGGGATATATTTCAAAAATATATTGTGACTTATTTCTATATTTTGTCATATATTTTTGAATATATTGGAATATTATATTATGAATATCATGAATCAACCAACATTGAGTTAGCATAACTCAACTTTTGGGTTAGATAATTCAACCCAATAGTTGGGTTGGGAATAACCCAACATTAAATTATCATAACTCAACTTTTGTGTTAAATAATTCAACCCAATAGTTTGGTTGGGAATAACCCAACATTAAGTTATCATAACTCAACTTGTGTGTTAAATAAATTCTATCCAATAGTTGGGTTGGGAATAACCCAAAATTAAGTTATCATAACTCAACTTTTGGGTTAAATAAATTCTATCCAATAGTTGGGTTGGGAATAACCCAAAATTAAGTTATCATAACTCAACTTTTGGGTTAAATAAATTCTACCCAATAGTTGGGTTGGGAATAACCCAACATTAAGTTAGCATAACTCAACTTTTGGGTTAAATAATTCCACCCAATGGTTGAGTTTGGAATAACCCAACATTGTGGTGAGCATAACTCAACTTTTGTGTTAAATAAATTCGACCCAATAGTTGGGTTATGATTCAACCAACATTGAATTAGCATAACTCAACTTTTGGGTTACATAATTCAACCCAATAGTTTGGTTGGGAATAACCCAACATTAAGTTATCATAACTCAACTTTTGAGTTAAATAAATTCTACCCAATAGTTGGGTTGGGAATAACCCAACATTAAGTTAGCATAACTCAACGTCTTGGTTAAATAATTCAACCCAATAGTTTGGTTTGGAATAACCCAACATTAATTTATCATAACTCAACTTTTGGGTTAAATAAATTCTACCCAATAGTTGGGTTGGGAATAACCCTACATTAAGTTATCATAACTCAACTTTTGGGTTAAATAATTCAACCCAATAGTTGGGTTGGGAATAACCCAACATTAAGTTATCATAACTCAACTTTTGTGTTAAATAAATTCTACCCAATAGTTTGGTTGGGAATAACCCAACATTAAATAATCATAACTCAACTTGTGTGTTAAATAAATTATATCCAATAGTTGGGTTGGGAATAACCCAAAATTAAGTTATCATAACTCAACTTTTGGGTTAAATAAATTCTACCCAATAGTTGGGTTGGGAATAACCCAACATTAAGTTATCATAACTCAACTTTTGAGTTAAATAAATTCAACCCAATAGTTGGGTTGGGAATAACCCAACATTAAGTTAGCATAACTCAACTTTTGGGTGAAATAATTCCACCCAATGGTTGAGTTTGGAATAACCCAACATTGTGGTGAGCATAACTCAACTTTTGTGTTAAATAAATTCGACCCAATAGTTGGGTTATGTATCAACCAACATTGAGTTAGCATAACTCAACTTTTGGGTTAAATAATTCAACCCAATAGTTGAGTTTGGAATAACCCAACATTGTGGTGAGCATAACTCAACTTTTGTGTTAAATAAATTCGACCCAATAGTTGGGTTATGATTCAACCAACATTGAATTAGCATAACTCAACTTTTGGGTTAAATAATTCAACACAATAGTTTGGTTGGGAATAACCCAACATTAAGTTATCATAACTCAACTTTTGAGTTAAATAAATTCTACCCAATAGTTGGGTTGGGAATAACCCAACATTAAGTTATCATAACTCAACTTTTGGGTTAAATAATTCAACCCAATAGTTGGGTTGGGAATAACCCAACATTAAGTTATCATAACTCAACTTTTGGGTTAAATAAATTCTACCCAATAGTTGGGTTGGGAATAACCCAACATTAAGTTAGCATAACTCAACGTTTTGGTTAAATAATTCAACCCAATAGTTTGGTTTGGAATAACCCAACATTAATTTATCATAACTCAACTTTTGGGTTAAATAAATTCTACCCAATAGTTGGGTTGGGAATACCCCAACATTAAGTTATCATAACTCAACGTTTTGGTTAAATAATTCAACCCAATAGTTTGGTTTGGAATAACCCAACATTAATTTATCATAACTCAACTTTTGTGTTAAATAAATTTGACCCAATAGTTGGGTTGGGAATAACCCAACATTAAGTTATCATAACTCAACTTTTGGGTTAAATAATTCTACCCAATAGTTGGGTTGGGAATAACCCAACATTAAGTTATCATAACTCAACTTTTGGGTTAAATAATTCTACCCAATAGTTGGGTTGGGAATAACCCAACATTAAGTTATCATAACTCAACGTTTTGGTTAAATAATTCAACCCAATAGTTGGGTTGGGAATAACCCAACATTAAGTTAGCATAACTCAACTTTTGGGTTAAATAATTCAACCCAATAGTTTGGTTGGGAATAACCCAACATTAAGTTATCATAACTCAACTTTTGGGTTAAATAAATTCTACCCAATAGTTGGGTTGGGAATAACCCAACATTAAGTTATCATAACTCAACTTTTGGGTTAAATAATTCTACCCAATAGTTGGGTTGGGAATAACCCAACATTAAGTTATCATAACTCAACTTTTGGGTTAAATAATTCAACCCAATAGTTGGGTTGGGAATAACCCAACATTAAGTTATCATAACTCAACGTTTTGGTTAAATAATTCAACCCAATAGTTGGGTTGGGAATAACCCAACATTAAGTTAGCATAACTCAACTTTTGGGTTAAATAATTCAACCCAATAGTTTGGTTGGGAATAACCCAACATTAAGTTATCATAACTCAGCTTTTGGGTTAAATAAATTCTACCCAATAGTTGGGTTGGGAATAACCCAACATTAAGTTATCATAACTCAACGTTTTGGTTAAATAATTCAACCCAATAGTTTGGTTTGGAATAACCCAACATTAATTTATCATAACTCAACTTTTGTGTTAAATAAATTTGACCCAATAGTTGGGTTGGGAATAACCCAACATTAAGTTATCATAACTCAACTTTTGGGTTAAATAATTCTACCCAATAGTTGGGTTGGGAATAACCCAACATTAAGTTATCATAACTCAACTTTTGGGTTAAATAATTCTACCCAATAGTTGGGTTGGGAATAACCCAACATTAAGTTATCATAACTCAACGTTTTGGTTAAATAATTCAACCCAATAGTTGGGTTGGGAATAACCCAACATTAAGTTAGCATAACTCAACTTTTGGGTTAAATAATTCAACCCAATAGTTTGGTTGGGAATAACCCAACATTAAGTTATCATAACTCAACTTTTGGGTTAAATAAATTCTACCCAATAGTTGGGTTGGGAATAACCCAACATTAAGTTATCATAACTCAACTTTTGGGTTAAATAATTCTACCCAATAGTTGGGTTGGGAATAACCCAACATTAAGTTATCATAACTCAACTTTTGGGTTAAATAATTCAACCCAATAGTTGGGTTGGGAATAACCCAACATTAAGTTATCATAACTCAACGTTTTGGTTAAATAATTCAACCCAATAGTTGGGTTGGGAATAACCCAACATTAAGTTAGCATAACTCAACTTTTGGGTTAAATAATTCAACCCAATAGTTTGGTTGGGAATAACCCAACATTAAGTTATCATAACTCAGCTTTTGGGTTAAATAAATTCTACCCAATAGTTGGGTTGGGAATAACCCAACATTAAGTTAGCATAACTCAACGTTTTGGTTAAATAATTCAACCCAATTGTTTGGTTTGGAATAACCCAACATTAATTTATCATAACTCAACTTTTGACTTAAATAAATTCTACCCAATAGTTGGGTTGGGAATAGCCCAACATTAAGTTATCATAACTCAACTTTTGGGTTAAATAAATTCTACCCACTAGTTGGGTTGGGAATAACCCAACATTAAGTTAGCATAACTCAACTTTTGGGTTAAATAATTCAACCCAATAGTTTGGTTGGGAATAACCCAACATTAAGTTATCATAACTCAACTTTTGGGTTAAATAATTCTACCCAATAGTTGGGTTGGGAATAACCCAACATTAAGTTATCATAACTCAACTTTTGGGTTAAATAATTCAACCCAATAGTTGGGTTGGGAATAACCCAACATTAAGTTATCATAACTCAACTTTTTGGTTAAATAATTCAACGCAATAGTTGGATTGAACAAATTAACCCATAATGTTGAGTTAAAATAACCCAAATAAGGGGTGTGTTCCTTTCTGAACCAGCAGTTGGGTCAAAATTGGGTAAACAATTTTAACCCAACATTTTTCAGTGTGTGACACATGTTTTTATTGCAATAAAAGTGCAAATGAATGCGTGCACTGAAACAAAAGTTTCTTCTATTCTGCCTGCAAGTGTCAAATGTGAGCACTCAATATTTGGAGCTGTGATGTTTTGCCAATATTCCAAAACACGCAAGAAGAAACAAGTTGAACTCTCTTTCTTCTTGCATGTGGAGTCTTCATGCGGGGATTTGACTTTATTTCGCTATAAAAGCTGCACATAAATCTTTATGGAGGAACAAGACATCATGTCAAGACTTTGGAAAAGGACCAATACTCGAATTAAATGGCATGAAATGGAAGCAAAAGCACACATAATAACAATAATAATAAGAATAAGTATAATGATAAAACATTTAATTTGTGAAGCACTTTAGATGTGTCAATTTCAAAGTGCTACAGAGTTTAAAAGGATACAAAAGTAGTTAAAAACACATAAAACATCTTGAGAAAAACAACAACAAAAAACATTATTTGTATTAAATACAGAAATAAATGTGACGATATTCAATATTGTGTGCAAACAAATGACGAAGCGTCTATTAAATTATTTTAATGTGAACACTCTTTGACTTCTACTGTATATTGTAATAATAATAATTGCACATTATTCAAACATTTTTTTTACTTGAATACAAAAAAAATCAATTGTTAATTAACTTTCAAAACATTTCAACAAAATTCTGCACACACACAAAAAAAATGTTGGGTTAAATAAACAACCTCAACTGCTGGTTTTTTAACTCAACAATTTGGGTTAATTTTTTCAACCCAAATTTTGCGTTGAATTATTCAACCAAAAAGTTGAGTTATGATAAGTTAATGTTGGGTTATTCCCAACAAAGCTATTGGGTTGAATTATTTAACCGAAAAGTTGAGTTATGCTAGCTCAATGTTGGTTGATTCATAACCCAATAATTCGGTCGAATTTGTTTAACACAAAAGCTGAGTTATGCTCACCACAAAGTTAGGTTATTCCAAACTCAACTATTGAGTTGAATTATTTAACCCAAAAGTTGAGTTATGCTAGCTCAATGTTGGTTGATTCATAACCCAACTGTTGGGTTGAATTTATTTAACACAAAAGTTGAGTTATGCTCACGACAATGTTGGGTTATTCCCAACCAAGCTATTGGGTTGAATTATTTAACCCAAAAGTTGAGTTATGCTAACTCAATGTTGGTTGATTCATAACCCAACTGTTGGGTTGAATTTATTTAACACAAATGCTGAGTTATGCTCACGACAATGTTGGGTTATTCCCAACCAAGCTATTGGGTTGAATTATTTAACCCAAAAGTTGAGTTATGCTAACTCAATGTTGGTTGATTCATAACCCAACTGTTGGGTTGAATTTATTTAACACAAAAGTTGAGTTATGCTCACGACATAGTTGGGTTATTCCCAACCCAATTATTGGGTGGATTTATTTAACCCAAAAGTTGAGTTATGCTAACTCATTATTGGTTGATTCATAACCCAACTATTGGGTTGACTTTGTTTAACACAAATGCTGAGTTATGCTCACGACAATGTTGGGTTATTCCCAACCCAATTATTGGGTTGATTTATTTAACCCAAAAGTTGAGTTATGCTGACTCAATGTTGGTTGATTCATAACCCAACTACTGGGTTGAATTATTTAACACAAAATCTGAGTTATGCTCACTACAATGTTGGGTTATTACCAACCCAACTATTGGTTGCGCAATTTAGCGCTCCTTGACCCAATTATTGGTAAAAAATTATAATTTTTACTGCTGGTTTGTCCTACTCCTTCCCAACTACTGATCAACATTATTTTCATTCCATTAAAATACACTCAAAAGCAAGATATGAGTGACATTTTTTTTAAGAATTTCCAAGTATGGTCATAGTAGTTCAAATATGTTCATGTACATAAAATGTGTGATTGTAAATAATCTTAATGAGATTAATCCATAATTCAATTCCCTTCAAGAAAAAAAGTAACTTTTTAATTTAATTTTTTTTTTTTTAAATGGTTCGTAATTTTGAAAACCCAGGAATTGAGTTCAAATAATAACCCCAAAAATGGGTTGCTCTTCATAAAAAATAACTCAAAAAAGTAACCCAACACTAGAAACTCATAAATATCAAAATAACCCAACATTTTTTAGTGTGCAGCAAAAACCAACTTAAATGATTAAATGTTAATGAGATTAATCCATAATAAAATTCCCTTCAAGAAAAAAAGTACCTTTTTAATTATTTTATTTTTTTTAAACGGTTAATAATTTTGAAAACCCAGAAATTGAGGTAAAATAATACTCTTTCAACCCCCAAAATGGGTTGCTCTTCATAAAAATTACTAAAAAAATGTAACCCAACACTAGCAACTCACAAATACCAAAATAACCCAACATTTTTTTAGTGTGCAGCAAAAACTAATTTAAATGATTAAAAACTTTGAAATAAGTTTGTTTATTTAAGGAAAGTAAGATAATTACATTTTTTAATTCAACAATTTAAAAAAATGGTTAATAATTTTGAAAACCCAGAAATTGAGATAAAATAATACCCTTACAACCCCTAAAATGGGTTGCTCTTCATAAAAATTACTAAAAAAATGTAACCCAACACTAGCAACTAATAAATACCAAAATAACCCAACATTTTTTAGTGTGCAGCAAAAACTAACTTAAATGATTAAATGTTAATGAGATTAATCCATAATAATATTCCCTTCAAGAAAAAAAGTACCTTTTTAATCAAACAATTTTTTTAAATGGTTAATAATTTTGAAAACCCAGAAATTTAGGTAAAATAATACCCTTACAACCCCTAAAACGGGTTGCTCTTCAGAAAAATTACTAAAAAATGTAACCCAACACTAGCAACTCACAAATACCAAAATAACCCAACATTTTTTTAGTGTGCAGCAAAAACTAATTTAAATGATTAAAAACTTTGAAATAAGTTTGTTTATTTAAGGAAAATAAGATAATTACATTTTTTAATTCAACAATTTAAAAAATGGTTAATAATTTTGAAAACCCAGAAATTGAGATAAAATAATACCCTTACAACCCCTAAAATGGGTTGCTCTTCATAAAAATTACTAAAAAATGTAACCCAACACTAGCAACTAATAAATACCAAAATAACCCAACATTTTTTAGTGTGCAGCAAAAACTAACTTAAATTATTAAATGTTAATGAGATTAATCCATAATAAAATTCCCTTCAAGAAAAAAAGTACCTTTTTAATCAAACAATTTTTTAAAATGGTTAATAATTTTGAAAACCCAGAAATGTAGGTAAAATAATACCCTTACAACCCCTAAAACGGGTTGCTCTTCAGAAAAATTACTAAAAAATGTAACCCAACACTAGCAACTCACAAATACCAAAATAACCCAACATTTTTTAGTGTGCAGCAAAAACTAATTTAAATGATTAAAAACTTTGAAATAAGTTTGTTTATTTAAGGAAAATAAGATAATTACATTTTTTAATTCAACAATTTAAAAAATGGTTAATAATTTTGAAAACCCAGAAATTGAGATAAAATAATACCCTTACAACCTCTAAAATGGGTTGCTCTTCATAAAAATTACTAAAAAATGTAACCCAACACTAGCAACTAATAAATACCAAAATAACCCAACATTTTTTAGTGTGCAGAAAAAACTAACTTAAATGATTAAATGTTAATGAGATTAATCCATAATAAAATTCCCTTCAAGAAAAAAAGTACCTTTTTAATTTTTTTTTTTTTAAATGGTTAATAATTTTGAAAACCCAGAAATTGAGGTAAAATAATACCCTTACAACCCCTAAAACGGGTTGCTCTTCAGAAAAATTACTAAAAAATGTAACCCAACACTAGCAACTCACAAATACCAAAATGACCCAACATTTTTTAGTGTGCAGCAAAAACTAACTTAAATGATTAAATGCTAATGAGATTAATCCATGATAAAATTCCCTTCAATAAAAAAGGAACTTTTTAATTTAAATTTTTTAAAAATGGTTCATAATTTTGAAAACCCAGAAACTGAGTTAAAATAAAACCCTTATAACCCCCAAAATGGGTTGCTCTTCATAAAAAAATAACTCCAAAATGTAACCCAACACTAGCAACTCATAAATATCAAAATAACCCAGCATTTTTTAGTGTGCAGCAAAAACGTATTTAAATGATTAAAAACTTTGAAATAAGCTTGTTTATTTAAGGAAAATAAGATAATTAAACTTTTTAATAAAACAAAAAAATTAAAAAATGGTTCATAATTTTGAAAACCCACAAATGTAGTTCAAATAATACCCTTATAACCCCAAAAATGGGTTGCTCTTCATAAAAAAAAACTCAAAAATGTAACCCAACACCAGCAACTCCTACATATCAAAACAACCCAACATTTTTTAGTGTGCAGCAAAAACTAATTTAAATGATTAAAAACTTTGAAACAAGGTTGTTTAGTTAAGGAAAATAAAATAATTAAACTTTTTAATTCAAAGTATTTTTAAAATGGTTCATAATTTTGAAAACCCAGAAACTGAGTTAAAATAATACCCTTACAACCCCTAAAATGGGTTGCTCTTCATAAAAATAACTCCAAAATGTAACCCAACACTAGCAACTCATAAATACCAAAATAACCCAACATTTTTTAGTGTGCAGCAAAAAACTAATTTAAATGATTAAAAACTTTGAAATAAGCTTGTTTATTTAAGGAAAATCAGATAATTAAACTTTTTAATTTAAAATTTTTTTTTTAAAATGATTCATAATTTTGAAAACCCAGAAATGTAGTTAAAATAATACCCTTTTCACCCCCAAAATGGGTTGCTCTTCATAAAAATAACACCAGCAACTCATACGTGTCAAAACAACCCAGCATTTGTTTTAGTGTGCAGGAAAAACCAACTTAAATGATTAAATGTTCATGAGAATAATCCATAATAAAATTCCCTACAAGAAAAAAATAACTTTTTAATTAAAAAAAAATTTTTTTAAATGGTTTAAAAATTTTGAAAACCGAGAAATCGAGTTAAAATAAAACCATTATAACCCAAAAATGGGTTGCTCTTCATAAAAAATAACTCCAAAATGTAACCCAACACTAGCAACTCATAAATACCAAAATAACCCAACATTTTTTAGTGTGCAGCAAAAACTAACTTAAATGATTAAATGTTAATGAGATTAATCCATAATAAAATTCCCTTCAAGAAAAAAAAGTACCTTTTTAATTACATTTTTTAAAAAATGGTTAATAATTTTGAAAACCCTGAAATCGAGTTAAAATAAAACCAATATAACCCAAAAATGGGTTGCTCTTCATAAAAATAACTCCAAAATGTAACCCAACACTAGCAACTCACAAATACCAAAATAACCCAGCATTTTTTAGTGTGCAGCAAAAACTAATTTAAATTATTAAATGTTAATGAGATTAATCCATAATAAAATTCCCTTCAAGAAAAAAAGGAACTTTTTAATTTAATTTTTTTTTTTAATGGCTCATAATTTTGAAAACCCAGAAACTGAGTTAAAATAAAACCCTTATAACCCCCAAAATGGGTTGCTCTTCATAAAAAAATAACTCCAAAATGTAACCCAACACTAGCAACTCATAAATACCAAAATAACCCAGCATTTTTTAGTGTGCAGCAAAAACGTATTTAAATGATTAAATGTGAATGAGAATAATCAATAATGAACTTCCCTTCAAGAAAAAAGTAACTTTTTAATTTAAAATTTTTTTTAAAAATGGTTCATAATTTTGAAAACCCAAAAATTGGTTGCTCTTCATAAAAAATAACTCCAAAATGTAACCCAACACTAGCAACTCACAAATGCCAAAATAACCCAACATTTTTTAGTGTGCAGCAAAAACTAATTTAAATGATTAAAAACTTTAAAACAAGCTTGTTTATTTAAGGAAAATAATATAATTAAACGTTACTTAATTGTGTGGGTTTTTTTTTCTTTCTCCCACTGTAAATTCCTGTTTAATTGAATGATTATTATTTGGGGAATAAAAGCCCGACTTCCGGTGCTGTCCGCGTTGCACCTGCCCGTCCTCCATTGTGCGCCACTTCACCTCATTATTGACCTGCTGCTGGTGGAGGTGCTGATGGCGGGATTGTGGAGCGTGCAGGTGGGCGTGGAGCGCAGGAAGGGGGTGCCGGGGGTGGGCTGCGGGGGTATAGAAAGGCTCCCTAATCCCCCATTAAAAGACTTTTGTCCAATAACGATGGACACTTTCCGGAAGTAGGATTAGCGCCTCCATTATTTTGCAAAGAAATGATATTTCACCCTCAATAGGAGCCTCGGGGGGAAAGAAGGAGAAATACACACAGGCCACTTCATTAGGGACACCTGCACAAGCTTCTAATCATCGGGTCATTGATGAGCCTCGTCAAAATAAAGGTTTCAAAATGCACTTTTAGGAAGACAATGAATAATCATAACAATAATACATTTCATCTATGAGCGTACTCTTTACAATATGCAGGAATTGATCTCGGTGTACCTAATGAAGAGGCCAGGAGATTTAAAAAAGTGTTTTTTTAAAGAGAAAATTTACTTTTGTTTTTATGATTTGTGTATAACAAACACCGACATTGTTTTTGTAGGACGGAAGAATTAAAAAAGTGCCATAAAATATGATTTTTTAAAGAGTAAACTGCTCTTGAAATTGAATAAATTCAATTATTATTTTTCATGTGCAGAAATACGTCAAAATAAAGGTTTGAAAATGCACTTTTAGGAAAAAAAAAAGAATAATTATAACAATAATACATTTAATCTAAGCGCCTTTCCAAAAAAAACAAAAAAAACTACCAAAAAAAAGTACTCTTTACAATATGCAGGAATTGATCTTGGTGTACCTAATGAAGAGGCCAGGAGATTTAAAAAAGTGTGTTTTCTAAGACAAAATTGATTTTTGTTTTAATGAGTTGTGAATAACAAACACCGACATTGTTTTTGTAGGACAGAAGAATAAAAAAAGTGGCATAAAGTATGATTTTTTTAAACAGTAAACTGCTCTTGAAATTGAATAAATTCAATTATTATTTTTCATGCGCAGAAATACGTCAAAATAAAGGTTCGAAAATGCAGTTTTAGGAAGAAAATGAATAATTATAACAATAATACATTTAATCTATAAGCGCCTTTCAAAAAAACGAAAAACAAACAAAAAAAAAGTACTCTTTACAATATGCAGGAATTGATCTCGGTGTACCTAATGAAGAGGCCAGGAGATTTAAAAAGGTGTTTTTTTTTAAGAGAAAATTTACTTTTGTTTTTTCGAACTGTGAATAAAAAACATTGTTTTTGCAGGACGGAAGTATAAAAAAGTGATATAAAATAGTTTTTTTCCAATAGTCGTCTGCTCTTGAAATGGAATAAATTCAATTACTATTTTTAATGCGCAGAAATACGTCAAATTAAAGGTTTGAAAATGCACTTTTAGGAAGAAAATGAATAATTATAACAATAATACATTTAATCTATAAGCGCCTTTCAAAAAAACAAAAACAAAACAAAAAAAAAAAAGTACTCTTTACAATATGCAGGAATTGATCTCGGTGTACCTAATGAAGAGGCCAGGAGATTTAAAAAGGTGGTTTTTTTTAAGAGAAAATGTACTTTTGTTTTTTCGAACTGTGTATAAAAAACATTGTTTTTGCAGGACGGAAGTATAAAAAAGTGATATAAAATAGTTTTTTTCCAATAGTCGTCTGCTCTTGAAATGGAATAAATTCAATTACTATTTTTAATGCGCAGAAATACGTCAAATTAAAGGTTTGAAAATGCACTTTTAGGAAGAAAATGAATAATTATAACAATAATACATTTAATCTATAAGCGCCTTTCAAAAAAACAAAAACAAAAACAAAAAAAAAGTACTCTTTACAATATGCAGGAATTGATCTTGGTGTACCTAATGAAGAGGCCAGGAGATTTAAAAAAGTGTGTTTTCTAAGAGAAAATAGATTTTTATTTTTAATGAGTTGTGTATAACAAACACCGACATTGTTTTTGCAGGACGGAAGAATTTAAAAAGTGCCATAAAATATGATTTTTTTAAAGAGTAAACTGCTCTTGAGATTGAATAAATTCAATTATTATTTTTCTTGCGCAGAAATCCGTCAAAATAAAGGTTTGAAAATGCAGTTTTAGAAAGAAAATGAATAATTATAGCAATAATACATTTCTTCTATAAGCGCCTTTCAAAAAAAAAAAAAAAAACTAACAACAAAAAGTACTCTTTACAATATGCAGGAATTGATCTTGGTGTACCTAATGAAGAGGCGAGGAGATTTAAAAAAGTGTGTTTTCTAAGAGAAAATAGATTTTTGTTTTAATGAGTTGTGTATAGCAAACACCGACATTGTTTTTGCAGGACAGAAGAATAAAAAAGTGCCATAAAATATGATTTTTTTAAGAGTAAACTGCTCTTGAAATTGAATAAATTCAATTATTATTTTTAATGCGCAGAAATCCGTCAAATTAAAGGTTTGAAAATGCACTTTTAGGAAGAAAATGAATAATTATAACAATAATACATTTAATCTGAAAGCGCCTTTCAAAAAAACTAAAAAAAACAAAAACAAAAAGTACTCTTTACAATATGCAGGAATTGATCTTGGTGTACCTAATGAAGAGGCCAGGAGATTTTAAAAAGTGTGTTTTTTTAAGAGAAAATTGATTTTTGTTTTAATGAGTTGTGAATAACAAACACCGACATTGTTTTTGCAGGACAGAAGAATAAAAAAAAGTGCCATAAAATATGATTTTTTTAAGAGTAAACTGCTCTTGAAATTGAATAAATTCAATTATTATTTTTCATGCGCAGAAATACGTCAAAATAAAGGTTCAAAAATGCAGTTTTAGGAAGAAAATGAATAATTATAACAATAATACATTTAATCTATAAGCGCCTTTCAAAAAAACAAAAAAAAAACAACAAAAAAAGTATTCTTTACAATATGCAGGAATTGATCTCGGTGTACCTAATGAAGAGGCCAGGAGATTTTAAAAAGTGTTTTTTTAAAGAGAAAATGTACTTTTGTTTTTATGAGTTGTGTATAACAAACACCGACATTGTTTTTGCAGGACAGAAGAATTAAAAAAGTGCCATAAAATATGATTTTTTTAAAGAGTAAACTGCTCTTGAAATTGAATAAATTCAATTATTATTTTTCTTGCGCAGAAATCCGTCAAAATAAAGGTTTGAAAATGCAGTTTTAGGAAGAAAATGAATAATTATAGCAATAATACATTTCATCTATAAGCGCCTTTCAAAAAAAAAAAAAAAACTACAAAAAAAAAGTACTCTTTACAATATGCAGGAATTGATCTTGGTGTACCTAATGAAGAGGCCAGGGGGTTTAAAAAAGTGTGTTTTTTAAGAGAAAATGTATTTTTGTTTTAATGAGTTGTGAATAACAAACACCGACATTGTTTTTGTAGGACGGAAGAATAAAAAAAAGTGCCATAAAATATGATTTTTTTTAAGAGTAAACTGCTCTTGAAATTGAATAAATTCAATTATTATTTTTCATGTGCAGAAATACGTCAAAATAAAGGTTTGAAAATGCACTTTTAGGAAGAAAATGAATAATTATAACAATAATACATTTAATCTAGGCGCCTTTCCAAAAAAACAAAAAAAAACAAAAACAAAAAGTACTCTTTACAATATGCAGGAATTGATCTTGGTGTACCTAATGAAGAGGCCAGGAGATTTTAAAAAGTGTGTTTTTTAAGAGAAAATTTATTTTTGTTTTAATTAGTTGTGAATAACAAACACCGACATTGTTTTTGCAGGACGGAAGAATTAAAAAAGTGCCATAATATATGATTTTTTTAAAGAGTAAACTGCTCTTGAAATTGAATGAATTCAATTATTATTTTTCATGCGCAGAAATCCGTCAAAATAAAGGTTTGAAAATGCAATTTTAGGAAGAAAGTGAATAATTATAACAATAATACATTTAATCTAAGCGCCTTTCAAAAAAAAAAAAAAACTACCAAAAAAAGTACTCTTTACAATATGCAGGACTTGATCTCGGTGTACCTAATGAAGAGGCCAGGAGATTTTAAAAAAGTGTGTTTTTTAAGACAAAATTGATTTTTGTTTTAATGAGTTGTGAATAACAAACACCGACATTGTTTTTGCAGGACGGAAGAAGAAAAAAAATGGCATAAAATATGTTTTTTCCAATAGTCAACTGCTCTTGAAATCGAATAAATTCAATTATTGGCGTGATTTAGTCTTTTTCATGCATCAAAATAATGGTTTAGAATGCAGTTTTAGGAAGAAAATGAATAATTATGACAATAATACATTTAATCTATAAGCTCATTTAAAAAAAAATAAAAAATAAAAAAATAAAAAATACTCTTTACAATATGCAGGAATTGATCTTGGTGTACCTAACGAAGAGGCCAGGAGATTTTTAAAAAAAAAATTTTGAAGAGAAAATTGACTTTTGTTTTTACGAGTTGTGTATAAAAAAAAAGTGTCATAAAATATGTTTTTTCTAATAATAAACTGCTCTCGAAATCGAATGAATTCAATTATTGGCGTGATTTGGTCTTTTTCATGGGCAAAAATCCATCAAAATGATGGTTTAAAATGCAGTTTTAGGAAGAAATGTAATCTATTTAATCTATAAATGCCTTTAAAAAAATTATTTAAAAAATTACTCTTTACAATATGCAGGAATGGATCTTTGGTGTACCTAATGAAGAGGCCAGGGGATTTAAAAAAAGTGTTTTTTAAATGGAAAATTTACTTCATCATTCTTTTTTTTTTACAAGTTATGTATATTAAACATTGACTTGGTGGATTACATTGTTTTTGCAGGACGGAAGAATAAAAAAAGTGGCATAAAATATGTTTTTCCTAATAATAAACTGCTCTCGAAATCGAATAAATTCAATTATTGGCGTGATTTGGTCTTTTTCATGCGAGGAAAACTGTCAAAATAATGGTTTAAAATGCAGTTTTTTAGGAATAAATCTAACCTATTTAATCTATAAGGACCTTTAAAACAATAAATAAACAAGTATCTTTACAATATGCAGGAATTGATCTTGAGTGTACCTAATAAAGAGGCCAGGGGATTTAAAAAAGTGTTTTTTTAAATAGAAAATTAACTTTATTATTCTTTCTTTTTTTTTACAAGCTGTGTATATTAAACATTGACTTGGTGGATTACATTGTTTTTGTAGGACGGAAGAATAAAAAAGTGGCATAAAATATGTTTTTTCTAATAATAAACTGCTCTCGAAATCGAATAAATTCAATTATTGGCGTGATTTGGTCTTTTTCATGCGCAGAAATCCATCAAAATAATGGTTTAAAATGCAGTTTTAGGAAGAAAATAATAACAATACATTTAATCTATAAGTGCCTTTAAAAAAATTTAAAAAATTTAAAAAAAATAAGTATTCTTTACAATATGCAGAAATTGATCTTGAGTGTACCTAATGAAGTGACCAGGGGATTTAAAAAAGTGCTTTTTTAAATGGAAAATTTACTTCATCATTCTTTTTTTTTACAAGCTGTGTATATTAAACATTGACTTGGTGGATTACATTGTTTTTGCAGGACGGAAGAATTAAAAAAAAGTGGCATAAAATATGTTTTTTCTAATAATAAACTGCTCTCGATATCGAATAAATTCAATTATTGGCGTGATTTGGTCTTTTTCATGCGAGGAAAACTGTCAAAATGATGGTTTAAAATGCAGTTTTTTAGGAATAAATCTAACCTATTTAATCTATAAGCACGTTTCAAAAATAAAAAAAAACAAGTATCTTTACAATATGCAGGAATTGATCATGGGTGTACCTATTAAAGAGTCCAGGGGATTTAAAAAAGTGTTTTTTTAAATGGAAAATTAACTTCATCATTCTTTTTTTTTACAATCTGTGTATATTAAACATTGACTTGGTGGATTACATTGTTTTTGCAGGACGGAAGAATAAAAAAAAGTGCCATAAAATATGTTTTTTCTAATTGTCAACTGCTCTTGAAATCGAATAAATTCAATTAGTGGCGTGATTTGAACTTTTTCATGCGCAGAAAACCATCAAAAAAATGGTTTAAAATGCAGTTTTAGGAAGAAAATAATAACAATACATTTAATCAAGTGCCTTTAAAAAAAAAAAAAAATACTCTTTACAATATGCAGGAATTGATCTTAGATGTACCTAATGAAGAGACCAGGGGATTTAAAAAAGTGCTTTTTTAAATGGAAAATTAACTTCATTTTTTTTTTTTTTACAAGTTATATATATTAAACATTGACTTGGTGGATCACATTGTTTTTGCAGGACGGAAGAATAAAAAAAGGGGAATAAAATATGTTTTTTTCTAATAATAAACTGCTCTCGAAATCGAATGAATTCAATTATTGGCGTGATTTGGTCTTTTTCATGGGCAAAAATCCATCAAAATGATGGTTTAAAATGCAGTTTTAAGAAGAAATGTAATCTATTTAATCTATAAATGCCTTTAAAAAAATTATTTAAAAAATTACTCTTTACAATATGCAGAAATTGATCTTTGGTGTACCTAATGAAGAGGCCAGGGGATTTAAAAAAAAGTGTTTTTTAAATGGAAAATTGACTTCATCATTGTTTTTTTTTTACAAGTTATGTATATTAAACATTGACTTGGTGGACTACATTGTTTTTGCAGGACGGAAGGATAAAAAAAGTGCCATAAAATATGTTTTTTCTAATAATAAACTGCTCTCGAAATCGAATAAATTCAATTATTGGCGTGATTTGGTCTTTTTCATGCGAGGAAAACTGTCAAAATAATGGTTTAAAATGCAGTTTTTTAGGAATAAATCTAACCTATTTAATCTATAATGACCTTTAAAACAATAAATAAACAAGTACTCTTTACAATATGCAGGAATTGATCTTGAGTGTAACTAATAAAGAGTCCAGGGGATTTAAAAAAGTGTTTTTTTAAATAGAAAATTAACTTTATTATTCTTCTTTTTTTTTTGCAAGCTGTGTATATTAAACATTGACTTGGTGGATTACATTGTTTTTGTAGGACGGAAGAATAAAAAAGTGGCATAAAATATGTTTTTTCTAATAATAAATTGCTCTCGAAATCGAATAAATTCAATTATTGGCGTGATTTGGTCTTTTTCATGCGAGGAAAACTGTCAAAATGATGGTTTAAAATGCAGTTTTTTAGGAATAAATCTAACCTATTTAATCTATAAGCACCTTTCAAAAAATAAATAAACAAGTACTCTTTACAATATGCAGGAATTGATCTTGAGTGTACCTAATAAAGAGTCCAGGGGATTTAAAAAAGTGTTTTTTTAAATAGAAAATTAACTTTATTATTCTTTTTTTTTTTTTACAAGCTGTGTATATTAAACATTGACTTGGTGGACTAGATTGTTTTTGTAGGACGGAAGAATAAAAAAGTGGCATAAAATATGTTTTTTCTAATAATAAACTGCTCTCGAAATCGAATAAATTCAATTATTGGCGTGATTTGGTCTTTTTCATGCTCAGAAATCCATTAAAATAATGGTTTGAAATGCAGTTTTAGGAAGAAAATAATAACAATACATTTAATCTATAAGTGCCTTTAAAAAAAAAACAAAAAATAAGTATTCTTTACAATATGCAGAAATTGATCTTGAGTGTACCTAATAAAGAGACCAGGGGATTTAAAAAAGTGCTTTTTTAAATGGAAAATTTACTTCATCATTCTTTTTTTTTAGAAGCTGTGTATATTAAACATTGACTTGGTGGATTACATTGTTTTTGCAGGACGGAAGAATTAAAAAAAAGTGCCATAAAATATGTTTTTTCTAATAATAAACTGCTCTCGAAATCGAATAAATTCAATTATTGGCGTGATTTGGTCTTTTTCATGCGCAGAACTCCCATCTGATGGCGTCTGCGGGCTGCGAGTCTTTTATTGTGAAGAGGGGGGGAGAAAAAGAATGTATTTTCCTCTTGAGACGCGCACATAAAGGGCGAAGATTAGCGTTTCCACCCCATGGGAAGCGAATATTACATTCTTTGCAGCGTCGCCTTTGAGTGGGAGGCCTCGTCCCCCTCATGATTGCAGTTTGACTTGGCCGCGCATAAAAGTCCTAATGCACCGTGAGGATGCTCCGTCCGAACAAAACATGGCCCTTTGTGGCCCCGGTCCACTTTGAAGTCCGGATCAGAACACTCGGGGCTTTTCAGGCAAACACAGTGTCGGCGCTCAAAAGCAGCTAAAAAAAAAAAAACACCGCCATAAATTAGGGTCGGGAAATAAAACATGGCGTTCAGAGCGCGGAAAGGCGGCCGAAGGACGCGGAAAATAAAAATAAACACGGAACGTGTTGAAAAAAAGGCAAAAGAGTCCGTTTGGACTCGGATTTGTCAAGGTTTGTTGAAAATAGTGACAAAGGACAAGGCAGTTCGGTGCGCGCTAGGAGGGACAACTAAAAGGGAGGACGGGACGATTCATTGGGACGATTTAACATATTTTTCCAGCAAATATGAATACAATAAAAACATTATTAAAGGCAGGCGAAAGACGGGGAAAATAAAAATAAACACGAAAAGTGTTGAAAAAAAGCCAAGGGAGTCCGTTTTGACTGGGATTTGTCAAGGTTTATTGAAAATAGTGACAAAGGACAAGGCAGTTCGGTGCGCGCTAGGACTCCTATCACCGAACGCGTATTCATATTTGCTGGAGAAAAAAAAGTAAAATTGTCCAAAAACTTTAAAAAACTTTATTGTCATGGCAACACGTGAGTCATGTGACACTAAATCGTGTAGATTTAACACAACTTATAATTTCAACAGAATATCACTGATATTATTCATATTTTTGACTGTGAATCGAAACAAAAGCGCGTGAATCGAATCGTTTAGTTGTCCCTCCTAGCGCGCACCGAACTGCCTTGTCCTTTGTCACTATTTTCAATAAACCTTGACAAAACCGAGTCAAAACGGACTCCCTTGGCTTTTTTTCTACACTTTTCGTGTTTATTTACATTTTCCGCGTCCTTCGGCTGCCTTTAATAATGTTTTTATTGTATTCACATTTGCTGGAAAAAATGTTAAAATTTGTCCAAAAACTTTAAAAAACGTTATTGTCATGGCAACACGCGAGTCACGTGACACTAAATCATGTAGATTTAACACAATTTACAATTTCAAACAGAATATCACTGATATTATTCATATTTTTGACTGTGAATCGAAACAAAAGCGTGTGAATCGAATCGTTTAGTTGTCCCTCCTAGCGCGCACCGAACTGCCTTGTCCTTTGTCACTATTTTCAATAAACCTTGACAAATCCCAGTCAAAACGGACTCCCTTGGCTTTTTTTCAACACTTTTCATGTTTATTTCCATTTTCCGCGTCCTTCGGCTGCCTTCAATAATGTTTTTATTGTATTCATATTTGCTGGAAAAAATGTTAAAATTTGTCCAAAAACTTTAAAAAACTTTGTCATGGCAACACCCGAGTCACGTGACACTAAATCATGTAGATTCAACACAATTTATAATTTCAACAGAATATCACTGATATTATTCATATTTTTGACTGTGAATCGAAACAAAAGCGTGTGAATCGAATCGTTTAGTTGTCCCTCCTAGCGCGCACCGAACTGCCTTGTCCTTTGTCACTATTTTCAATAAACTTTGACAAATCCCAGTCAAAACGGACTTCCTTGGCTTTTTTTCAACACTTTTTGTGTTTATTTCCATTTTCCGCGTCCTTCGGCTGCCTTTAATAATGTTTTTATTGTATTCATATTTGCTGGAAAAAATGTTAAAATTTGTCCAAAAACTTTAAAAAAAACTTTATTGTCATGGCAACACGCGAGTCACGTGACACTAAATCATGTAGATTCAACACAATTTACAATTTCAACATAATATCACTGATATTATTCATATTTTTAAAAGTTTTTGGACAAATTTTAACAATTTTTTCCAACAAATATGAATATAATAAAAACGTTATTGGAGGCAGCCGAAGGACGGGGAAAATGGAAATAAACATGAAAAG
This sequence comes from Entelurus aequoreus, assembly GCF_033978785.1. Lineage (NCBI taxonomy): Eukaryota > Metazoa > Chordata > Actinopteri > Syngnathiformes > Syngnathidae > Entelurus > Entelurus aequoreus. Next base: position 483,392 of record NC_084745.1, on the reverse strand, counting down.
TGTAGAAAAAAAGCCAAGGGAGTCCGTTTTGACTGGGATTTGTCAAGGTTTATTGAAAATAGTGACAAAGGACAAGGCAGTTCGGTGCGCGCTAGGAGGGACAACTAAACGATTCGATTCACACGCTTTTGTTTCGATTCACAGCCAAAAATATGAATAATATCAGTGATATTCTGTTGAAATTATAAATTGTGTTAAATCTACAGGATTTAGTGTCACGTGACTCACGTGTTGCCATGACAAAGTTTTTTTTTAAGTTTTTGGACGATTTAACATATTTTTTCCAGCAAATATGAATACAATAAAAACATTATTGAAGGCAGCCGAAGGACGCGGAAAATGGAAATAAACATGAAAAGTGTTGAAAAAAAGCCAAGGGAGTCCGTTTTGACTGGGATTTGTCAAGGTTTATTGAAAATAGTGACAAAGGACAAGGCAGTTCGGTGCGCGCTAGGAGGGACAACTAAACGATTCGATTCACGCGCTTTTGTTTCGATTCACAGTCAAAAATGTGAATAATATCAGTGATATTCTGTTGAAATTATAAATTGTGTTAAATCTAAATGATTTAGTGTCACGTGACTCGCGTGTTGCCATGACAATAAAGTTTTTTAAAGTTTTTGGACAAATTTTAACATTTTTTTACAGCAAATATGAATATAATAAAAACATTATTGAAGGCAGCCGAAGGACGGGGAAAATGTAAATAAACACGAAAAGTGTAGAAAAAAAGCCAAGGGAGTCCGTTTTGACTGGGATTTGTCAAGGTTTATTGAAAATAGTGACAAAGGACAAGGCAGTTCGGTGTGCGCTAGGAGGGACAACAAAACGATTCGATTCACGCGCTTTTGTTTCGATTCACAGTCAAAATATGAATAATATCAGTGATATTCTGTTGTAATTATAAATTGTGTTAAATCTAAATGATTTAGTGTCACGTGACTCGCGTGTTGCCATGACAAAGTTTTTTTTAAAGTTTTTGGACGATTTAACATATTTTTTCCAGCAAATATGAATATAATAAAAACATTATTAAAGGCAGCCGAGGGACGGGGAAAATGTAAATAAACACGAAAAGTGTTGAAAAAAAGCCAAGGGAGTCCGTTTTGACTGGGATTTGTCAAGGTTTATTGAAAATAGTGACAAAGGACAAGGCAGTTCGGTGCGAGGGACAACTAAACGATTCGATTCAGGCACTTTTGTTTCGATTGATGTCTCTTGATATTATTAGGTGTTGTTGTTGTTGTGCTAAATGCATATTTAGTGTCACGTGACTGGTGTGTTGCCATGACAAATAAACTTACTGAAAGTTGAACACTTTGGATCTTTTTTTTTTTGGGCGGCAAATATGAATAATATGAGTGATGTTCTGTTGAAATGATAAGTTATTGTGTTGAATCTACATAATTTAGTGTCACGTGACTCGCGTGTTGCCATGACAATAAAGCTGTTTAAAGTTTTGGGACATATACATTTTATTTTTTGCAAATGTAAGTAATAAATAAGTGATATTCTATTGAAATTATGTGTTGATTATTTAGTGTCAATAAAGTTTTTTGGACAATTTTTTTTTTTTCAAGCAAATATGAATAACATGAGTGATGTTCTGTTGAAATGATAAGTTATTGATGTTAAATGTACATGAGTTAGTGTCACGTGACTCCCGTGTTGCCATGACAATAAAGTTTTTCAAAGTTTTGGGACAATTACAATTTTTTTTTTTTAAATATAAGTAATAAATAAGTGATATTCTATTGAAATTATGTGTTAAATGTTGATTATTTAGTGTCACCTTATGCACGTGACTCGCGTGTTGCCATGACAATAAACTTTTTCAAAATTTTGGGAAATTTATTTTTATTTTTTTGCAAATATAAGTAATAAATAAGTGGTATTCTATTGAAATTATGTGCTAAATGTTGATTATTTAGTGTCACCTTATGCGCGTGACTCGCGTGTTGCCATGACAACAAAGTTTTTTTGGGACAATTTACATATTTTTTTCAGCAAATATGAATAATATGAGTGATATTCTGTTGAAATGATAAGTTATTGTGTTAAATGTACATGAGTTAGTGTCACGTGACTCGCGTGTTGCCATGGCAATAAACTTTTTCAAAGTTTTGGAACATTTACCGTATTTCCTTGAATAGCCGCCGGGGCGCTAATTAATTTAAAACCTCTTCTCGCTCCTGCGTTTACCAAAAGCATGCGGGATTGGCAAGCATGCGCTAATTATTCTAAAACCTCTTCTCACTCCAGCGCTTACCTTATCATGAAAATCACATTTAATAAAAAAAAACGTTATTATGGTCTTACCTTTAGGTATAAAAGAGTCCATGCGCAGCTCCTATAGAAGTCTTCCTTATCTTTCTTCAGTTTTAAAAGTCTTTCTGTCCCGATGGAGATCTTCCTTTAATTATTACCTCCTGCTTCGATTGAAAGTCCAGTTTAGAAAACTGTTTTTTTTTTTAGATATGTACTCCTCCATGGTAAAAGTGCAAGCAAACAATGGCTGCTCACTCTTGCTGCGTGTTGTCTTCTTCTGCAGTACCAGCAGTCGCAAGAAGGATCACTAGCGCCCTCTACCACCAGGAGGCGGAAGTCATTTAATGACTCATATTTGCGCTAATTATTTTGCGAAACGAGTTTGACCCGGCTGTAATTCTAGGCAGGCGAATACTATATTCCCGGCGGCAATTCAAGGAAATACGGTACATATTTTTTTTGCAAATATTAGTAATAAATAAGTGATATTCTATTGACATTATGCGTTAAATGTTGATTATTTAGTGTCACCTTATGCACGTGACTCACGTGTTGCCATGACAACAAAGTTTTTTTGGACAATTTACATATTTTTTGCAGCAAATGTGAATAATATCAGTGATATTCTGTTGAAATGATAAGTTATTGTGTTAAATGTACATGATTTAGTGTCACGTGACTCGCGTGTTGCCATGACAAACTTTTTTAAAGTTTTGGGACATTTAATTTTTTAATTTTTTTTTGCAAAAATGACTTATAAGTGATATTCTATTGAAATGATGTGTTGATTTAGTGTCACCTTATGCAAATATGAATAATATCAGTGATATTCTGTTGAAATGATAAGTTATTGTGTTAAATGTACATGAGTTAGTGTCACGTGACTCGCGTGTTGCCATGACAATAAACTTTTTCAAAGTTTTGGGACATTTGATTTTTTTAAATTTTTTTGCAAAAATTACTTATAAGTAGAGATGTCCGATAATATCGGCCGATAAATGCGTTAAAATGTAATATCGGAAATTATCGGTATCGTTTTTTTTATTATCTGTATCGTGTTTTTTTTGTTTTGTTTTTTTTTTGTTTTTTTTTTAATTAAATCAACATAAAAAACACAAGATACACTTACAATTAGTGCACCAACCCAAAAAAAACTCCCTCCCCCATTTACATTCATTCACACAAAAGGGTTGTTTCTTTCTGTTATTAATATTCTGGTTCCTACATTATATATCAATATATATCAATACAGTCTGCAAGGGATACAGTCCGTAAGCACACATGATTGTGCGTGCTGCTGCTCCACTAATAGTACTAACCTTGAACAGCTAATTTTACTCATTTTCATTCATTACTAGTTTCTATGTAACTGTTTTTATATTGTTGTACTTTCTTTTTTATTCAAGAAAATGTTTTTAATTTATTTATCTTATTTTACTAATTTTTTTAAAAAGTACCTTATCTTCACCATACCTGGTTGTCCAAATTAGGCATGATAGTGTGTTAATTCCACGACTGCATATATCGGTTAATATCGGTATCGGTTGATATCGGTATCGGTAATTAAAGAGTTGGACAATATCGGAATATCGGATATCGGCAAAAAGCCGTTATCGGACATCCCTACTTTTCGTGTTTGTTTACATTTTCATATTTGCTGGAAAAAATATGTAAATTGTCCAAAAAAAACTTTATTGTCATGGCAACACGCGAGTCACGCGCATAAGGTGACACTAAATCAACACATCATTTCAATAGAATATCACTTATAAGTAGGGATGTCCGATAATGGCTTTTTGCCGATATCCAATATTCCGATATTGTCCAACTCTTTAATTACCGATACCGATATCAACCGATATATGCAGTCGTGGAATTAACACATTATTATGCCTAATTTGGACAACCAGGTATGGTGAAGATAAGGTACTTTTTAAAAAAAAATAGTAAAATAAGATAAATAAATTAAAAACATTTTCTTGAATAAAAAAGAAAGTACAACAATATAAAAACAGTTACATAGAAACTAGTAATGAATGAAAATGAGTAAAATTAACTGTTAAAGGTTAGTACTATTAGTGGACCAGCAGCACGCAGCTTACGGACTGTATCCCTTGCAGACTGTATTGATATATATTGATATATAATGTAGGAAGCAGAATATTAATAACAGAAAGAAACAACCCTTTTGTGTGAATGAGTGTGAATGGGGGAGGGAGGTTTTTGGGGTTGGTGCACTAATTGTAAGTGTATCTTGTGTTTTTTATGTTGATTTAATAAAAAAAAAAAAAAAAAAAAAAAAAAAAAAAAAATTAAAAAAAAAAAACGATACCGATAATTAAAAAAAACGATGCCGATAATTTCCGATATTACATTTTAACGCATATATCGGAAAGGAAGCCAAGGGAGTCCGTTTTGACTGTTATTCGTCAAGGTTTATTGAAAATAGTGACAAACGACAAGGCAGTTCGGTGCGCGCTGCGAGGGACAACAAAACGATTCGATTCGCGCGCT
>NC_084745.1:458610-473610 GCF_033978785.1 Entelurus aequoreus | reverse complement strand
ATAAGTGATATTCTATTGAAAGTATGCGTTAAATGTTGATTTTTTTTTTTTTTTTTAGTGTCACCTGCGGTATGTTGCCATGACAATAAAGTTTATAAAAGTTTTGGGACGATTTAAAAAAAAAAAGAAAATCAGCAAATATGAATAATAATTTAAATGGAATATTTATTTGTTAAATGTTGATTATTTAGTGTCACCTTATGCACGTGACTCGCGTGTTGCCATGACAATAAAGTTTTTAAAAGTTTTGGGATGATTTATATATAAATATAAATAAATATATATAAATATATATATATTATATTTTCTTATTTTTATTATTTTTATTTTTATTTTTTTTTCTTAGCAAATATTAATAGTAATTAAGTTATGTTCTATTGAAATTATGTGTTAAATGTTTATTATTTAGTGTCACCTGCAGTATGTTGCCATGACAATAAAGTCTTGGGACGATTTTTGTATTTTTTTTTTTTTTAGAAAATATGAATAATAAATGAGTGATATTCTGCTGAAATGATGTGCTAAATGTGCACTATTTAGTGTCACATTATGCACGTGACTCGCGTGTTGCCATGACAATAAAGTTTTTAGAAGTTTTGGGACGATTTATACATATATATATATATATATCTATATATATATATATATATATATATATATATATATATATATATATATATATACATAATATTTTCTTATTTTTATTATTATTATTATTATTTTTTTTTTTAGCAAATATTAATAGTAATTAAGTTATGTTCTATTGAAATTATGTGTTAAATGTTTACTATTTAGTGTTACCTGCAGTATGTTGCCATGACAATAAAGTCTTGGGATGATTTTTGTATTTTTTTTTTTTTTTAGAAAATATGAATAATAAATGAGTGATATTCTGCAGAAATTATGTGCTGTGAATGTGAAGTGACGTGACTCGCGTGTTGCCATGACAATAAAGTTTTTTTTTTTAAGTTAAAAAAAAAAAATTCAGCAAATATATGAATAATAAATAAGTGATATTCTATTGAAATTGTGTGTTAAATGTTGATTATTTAGTGTCACCTGCGGTATGTTGCCATGACAATAAAGTTTTTAAAAGTTTTGGGACGATTTTTATATATATTTTTTTAGCAAATATATGTATAATAAATGAGTGATATTCTGCTGAAATGATGTGCTAAATGTGCATTATTTAGTGTCACATTATGCACGTGACTCGCGTGTTGCCATGACAATATTTTTTTTTTTTTAAGTTTAAAAAAAAAAAATCTCCAGCAAACATGAATAAACAAATAAGTGATATTCTATTAAAAAATGTGTGTTTTAAATGTTGATTATTTAGTGTCACCTGCAGTATGTTGCCATGACAATAAAGTTTTTAAAAGTTTTGGGACGATTTATATATATATATTTTTTTTATTCTATTTTTTTTTTTTTTTTTTTTTTTTTAGCAAATATGAATACTCGCTTGTTGCCATGACAATAAAAAAAAAATTTAAGTTAAAAAAAAAATTCTGCAAATATATGAATAATAAATAAGTGATATTCTATTGAAAGTGTGTGTTAAATGTTGATTATTTAGTGTCACCTGCGGTATGTTGCCATGACAATAACGTTTTTAAAAGTTTTGGGATGATTTATATATATATATATATATATATATATATATATATATATATATATATATATATATATATATATATATATATATATATATATATATATATATATATATATATATATATATATATATATATTTTAGCAAATATGAATACCCGCTTGTTGCCATGACAATAAAAAAAAATGTAAGTTTAAAAAAAAAAATTCTGCAAATATATGAATAATAAATTAGTGATATTCTATTCAAATTATGTGTTAAATGTTGATTATTTAGTGTCACCTGCGGTATGTTGCCATGACAATAAAGTTTTTAAAAAGTTTCGGGACGATTTTTACATTTTTTTTTTTTTTTTTAAGTTAAAAAAAATAAAAAACATTATTTCAGCAAATATATGAACAATAAATAAGTGAATATCAAACGTCGATTATTCAGTCACCTGCAGCATGTTGCCATGACAATAAAGTTTTTTAAAAGTGAACATATTCCCCCCCCCCCTGCAAATATGACTAATAAATAAGTGATGTTCTACTGAACACGTGACTCGTGTGTTGCCATGACAACGTTTTTTTTTTTTTTAAGTTTTGGGAACGTTTACATTTTTGATCTACCTTTGCATATACATATATATATATATATATATATATATATATATATATATATATATATATATATATATATATATATATATATATATATATATATATATATATATATATATATATATATATAAATGTGTGCGTATGTGTGTATATATGTATGTGTGCGTATGTATGTATATATATATGTATATATATATATATATATATATATATATATATATATATATATATATATATATATATATGTGTGCGTATGTGTGTATATATGTATGTGTGCGTATGTATGTATATATATATATATATATATATATATATGTGTGCGTATGTATGTATATATATATATATATATATATATATGTGTGCGTATGTATGTATATATGTATGTATATATATATATATATATATATATATATATATATATATATATATATATATATATATATATATATATATATATATATATATATATATATATATATATATATATATATATATATATATATATATATATATACATATATATATAAATATGAGAGGGGGGCGTGCAAGTGTAAAATCCACAAACATGTGTTTACCGTATTGTGCGTGCGCATGACCGACACCTTTAGTCGATGTAAACAACAACAAAAGGTCAAAACGTCAAACGCACGATCGAGCCGCCATGCCCCCCCCACCCCCCACCCCCACCCCCCCCTCCCGCTCTGCCCCCCCTCCCGGCACGATGAACATGTTGCAGATTATTACTGACCGGTGTGCGTCCTTTTGTGGATTTTCAGGTTTTCCGAGCGCGCGAAGACTTTCCCGCAGCCGGGGAAGGGACAGGGGAAGGGTTTCTCCCCGGTGTGGACGCGGATGTGGTTGACCAGCTTGTACTTGGCCTTGAAGGGCTTGCCCTCCCGGGGACAGTCCTCCCACCGGCAGACGTGGTCGGCGTGCTCCGGTCCGCCCACGTGCTCCACGGTGACGTGCGTGACCAGCTCGTGCATGGTCCCGTAGGTCTTGGAGCAGAGCCGGCCGCCGCCGCCGCCGCCGGTCCACTTGCAGATGAGCTCCCGCTTGATGGGCTGCCGCATGTACCGGAAGAAGGCGCCGGTGGCGGCGGTGGTCTGCGCGCCCAGGTTGAGGTTGAGTCCCGCGTAGTTGTGCAGCGCCGGCGCGGAGAAGGGGTCCGCCGGCGCGTACGCGTCCGCCGGTAGTCCCAGGCGTATTTGCGCGTCCGGCGCCGGGTCGTGGTGGAAGTCCGTGTGGTGGTAGTGCGCGGGCGTGTATCCACCCGTCGCCGACACGAACACGCCGTGGCCGAGTTGGGCTGGGTGGCTCCGGGGGAAGGCGTCCCGACCCGCCGCCGCCGCCGCCAGAGCCTGCGTCATGGAGTAGGCGCCGAACGTCGGACTGTGGCCTGCCATGTGCTGCCGCCGCGGCTGAGGAGGAGCGTAATGGTGGGCTGGGCGGATTTTGAGGGCCGCCGAGTGCCCCATGTGTTCTGGCCCGAATGGACTCGGCCCCAGGCGGGGTTCCGCACTCATCTCCCCAGGGTGCGCGTCAGCCATTGAGCGCGGATGGCTGCCGAACCCCGGGACGCCTGTCACGCTCCGAGGGGCAGGGTGGTGATGATGGCGGCGGCGCGGAGCCCCCGCCGGCCACGCTAATCTCAGCGCCGCGTTCCCCCGCGCCGTCCATGGCGGCGCGTCCGCGCTCATTACGCGCGCGCGGCCCGACGACGACGACGACGACGACGACGGCGGCGGAGACGAATACGTTTTAATCGCGGCGCGCGCGCGCGCGCTCGGGATGGAAAAAAAAAAAAAAAAGTTGACAAAAGTTGCGGAAGCAGCGGGACGCAAACGCGCGGAGAATAGCGCGCGTCACGCCGGAGCTGCAGCCCGCCGAGTCGTCCCCCCCAGCCCCCTCCCCCCTCCCCCTACAATCAGGCCGGCCTCTAATTGGTCAGAACCGCCTGATTGACGTCACCGCTGACAGCTTCCAAACCGCAAGGAAAAACAATTTCTCGCTGACAGCGCGGGCGCCAGCGCGCATGCGCGGTGCCTTCAGGCAACCCGGGAGAACGGGGCAAGTTTGCCGCGAAACGGAAAGTTCATCCCTTTTTGACGAGATGTTCACACCAAGTCGCCTTGGCGGAGGTCACTCAACACAAATCTGATTTTATTGCAATAATAAATGCTATTTATCATTTATTTAATATCCAATGTTAATATCACTTGTGTCATTTCTGCATTGTTTCATTTTAAATGAAGCGCGTGACGTCATCAATTGTCTTGTTCCCCCCCCCCCCTTCCAATTATTAGCTGTCATATAATAAAAATGCCATAAGTCATGTTTAGTTTTAGCACCTGTTGAGCCGTGTGAGACGCGGGCCCGCGCTTTAAAACGGGCGAGTTGGCAAAGGACGGAAGTGCAAGTCGCAGCTTTAGTGGACCGTGCAGGAAGTGTGTTACATTTTTTAATGACTGACATCTCCAACTTCTGCACGGACTTTTTTTTTTTTTCCCCTCCGCAGGTTCCTGCCGCAAATCCCACTTGATAAATTCTACAAGCCACAAGGTTTTCACACACACTCACACACACACTCACACACACACACACACACACACACACACACACACACACACACACACACACACACACACACACACACACACACACACACACACACACTCACACACACACACACTTTCCAGGAGAAAGTGAAACGTTAGCTTTCCAACTTCCATAAACACGAAGGCTTTGAAATATGATGTATTAAATCACGTTTACTCGGCGGAGGAATGTCAACAAACAAACATCAGAAGCAGCGCTTAAAAAAATATTTATTTTTTTTCCACACTTTTGTATTTGTAGCTAACATTTTTATTTACATTGGTATTTTTTATGTGTGTGTCATTCGAACTTGCACGCTTATATTTTTGGGTTGGCATTCATTTGTAGACATGTTTTTATGTTAATATTTGAAGTCGTTTTTTGTGTATTTACTTAAAAAAACATGTTGTTTTTTTTATGTCAATTGGTGTTTACATTAACGTTCATATATTTTTTAAAAATTAATATAAATTCACACGAGCATATGTTTGAATGTAGGTTTATTTATATTGTTTTATTTCACATGTAAGGTACATATATATTTATATTTACATGTATGCTAACATTTCAAGTCATTTTTCTTTATTTTGAATTTGTATTTATTTATTTATTGTTTATTCAATTAAATTTGCAAATATGTATATATTTTTCTGTATTTTATTTCCTATTTAACTTACAGATGACATGTATGCTAACATTTCAAATCATTTTTATTTTTGTATTCATGTTTTTAAATTGATTATCTATTCAAATAGATTTGCAACTATTTTTTTAAACATTAAAATGCACCTTTATTTATATTTTTATTTCATATTTAACGTACAGATTACATTTATGCTGGTCATTTTAAGTGTTGTTAATGTATTATTTATTCAATTAAATTTGCAAAATGTGTATATTTTTATTTTATTTCAAAATGCAAATGTATTTATATTTTTTATTTCCTATTTAACGTACAGATGACATGTATGCCAACATTTCAAGTATTTTTTATTTATTTTGATTTTTTTTAAATTTATTTACATTCAATTAAATTTGCAAATATGTATATATATATATATATATATATATATATATATATATATATATATATATATATATATATATATATATATATATATATATATATATATATATATATATATATATATATATATATATGTACACTACCGTTCACTGGGGTCACATTGAAATGTCCTTATTTTTGAAGGAAAAGCACTGTACTTTTCAATGAAGATAACTTTAAACTAGTCTTAACTTTAAAGAAATACACTCTATACATTGCTAATGTGGTAAATGACTATTCTAGCTGCAAATGTCTGGTTTTTGGTGCGATATCTACATAGGTGTATAGAGGCCCATTTCCAGCAACTATCACTCCAGTGTTCTAGTGGTTCAATGTGTTTGCTCATTGGCTCAGAAGGCTAATTGATGATTAGAAAACCCTTGTGCAATCATGTTCACACATCTGAAAACAGTTTAGCTCGTTACAGAAGCTACAAAACTGACCTTCCTTTGAGCAGATTGAGTTTCTGGAGCATCACATTTGTGGGCTCAATTAAACGCTCAAAATGGCCAGAAAAAGAGAACTTTCATCTGAAACTCGACAGTCTATTCTTGTTCTTAGAAATGAAGGCTATTCCACAAAAGTGTTTGGGTGACCCCAAACTTTTGAACGGTAGTGTATATATATATATATATTTTTTTAAATGCACATTTATTTATATTTTTATTTCATATTTAACGTACATATTACATTTATGCTAGTCATTTCAAGTGTTTTTAATGTATTATTTATTCAATTAAATTAGCAAAATATGTATATTTTCATTTTATTTCAAAATGTACATTTAGTTATATTTTTTATTTGATTACACTTATGCTAACATTTCAAGTCATTTTTATTTATTTTGAATCTTTATTTATTTATTTACTTTTGCAAATATGTATATATATATATATATATATATATATATATATATATATATATATATATATATATATATATATATATATATATATATATATTTTTTTTTTAATGCACATTTATTTATATTTTTATTTCATATTTAGCGTACAGATTACATTTATGCTAGTCATTTCAAGTGTTTTTAATGTATTATTTATTCAATTAAATTAGCAAAATATGTATATTTTAATTTTATTTCAAAATGTACATTTATTTATATTTTTTATTTGATTACACTTATGCTAACATTTCAAGTCATTTTTATTTATTTTGAATCTTTATTTATTTATTTACTTTTGCAAATATGTATATATATATATATTTTTAAATGCACATTTATTTATATTTTTATTTCATATTTAACGTACAGATTACATTTATGCTAGTCATTTCAAGTGTTTTTAATGTATTATTTATCCAATTAAATTTGCAAAATATGTATATTTTATTTTATTTCAAAATGTACATTTATTTATATATTTTATTTGATTACTTTTATACTAACATTTCAAGTCATTTTTATTTATTTTGAATCTTTACTTATTTATTTACATTTGCAAATATGTATATATATATATGTATATATTTTTTTAAATGCACATGTATTTATATTTTGATTTCATATTTAACGTACATATTACATTTATGCAAACACTTCAAGTCATTTTAATTGTTTTAATTAAATTAGCAAAATATGCAAATATTATTTTTTGAAATGTACATTTAGCTTCCTTGCACATTTGGTAACACGTGATCAAAGCAGGTCTAATAATATTTATATATATATGTTGTTTTTTTTTTTAATATTTGCGCAAAGTGAAAGTGGTTTTCTGGATAGTGAAAGTAAAATCAAATATGTCGTCGCTACGTGGATTATTATTGAGGGGAGGTGGAGGGACGGGGGTTCTTTTTGGGAGTGTGTGAGGGGGGGGGGGGTGCGGATCAGCCAATGAGGGCGCGTCCCGGGCCCCCACGTGACTGCCCTCCCCCCCTCCCCTCCTCCCATTGATCAGGGCTGGACGGTGTTGTCTTTGCAATTCATTTATCTGCAGGAATGATTGCGACTATCAGTCTGCTGCTCGCCGTCTGACCGAGGAGGTGAAAGTCGCGCCACGGGGAGAGAGAAGAAAAAAAAAAAAAAAAGAAAAGAAAAAAAAAAAAAAAACACGCGTGGGTTGTTGTTGTGTTTCACGCGTGGGGCGTCCGACGCGCCGTAGAAAGTCAACAAGAAGGTTTGTCGGATTTTGTTTTTCTTTTTTTTTTTCGGAGGGCGACGACGACCGAGGGGAGGGGAGGGGAAGAAGACCCGTGTGTGCGCGACATCTTCCTGCGTGGGTTCACTCCTCGCTCGACACGCCATGCTCCTGGACGCAGGACCCCAGTACCCCGCCATCGGAGTCACCACCTTCGGCTCGGCCCGGCACCACTCGGCGGGCGAGGTGTCGGAGCGCGAGGTGGCGCTGGGCATCAACCCGTTCGCGGACGCCGGCATGGGCGCCTTCAAGATCAACCACGGCGCGCACGACGGCGGCCAGGCGGCCTTCTCCGCGCAGGCGCCCGGCTACGCGGCGGCGGCCGCCCTGGGCCACCACCACCACCACCACCACCACCACCCGGGCCACGTGGGCTCCTACTCCACCTTCAACTCCACGCGGGACTTTCTGTTCAGGAACCGCGGCTTCGGCGAGGCGGCGAGCGGCGCGCAGCACAGCCTCTTCGCGTCCGGGGGCTTCGCGTCCGGCCACTCGGAGTCGGCGGCGGCGGCTCACCTGCTCTTCCCGGGGCTCCACGACGCGCAGGCGGCGGCGGGCCACGCCTCCTCCAACGTGCACGTCAACGGCCAGATGCGCCTGGGCTTCACCGGGGACGTCTACGGCCGCGAGCAGTACGGCCACGTGAGCAGCCCGCGCTCCGACTACGCGCCCACGCAGCTCCACGGCTACGGCGCCATGAACATGAACATGGCCGCCGCCGCCGCGCACCACCACGGCGCCGGCGCCTTCTTCCGCTACATGCGGCAGCCCATCAAGCAGGAGCTCATCTGCAAGTGGGTCGAGCCCGAACAACTCGCCAGCCCCAAGAAGTCCTGCAACAAGACCTTCAGCACCATGCACGAGCTGGTCACGCACCTCACCGTGGAGCACGTGGGCGGCCCCGAGCAGACCAACCACATCTGCTTCTGGGAGGACTGCTCCCGGGAGGGCAAGCCCTTCAAGGCCAAGTACAAGCTGGTCAACCACATCCGCGTCCACACCGGGGAGAAACCCTTCCCCTGTCCCTTCCCCGGCTGCGGGAAAGTCTTCGCGCGCTCGGAAAACCTGAAAATCCACAAAAGGACGCACACCGGTAAGCGCGCGGGGAAGTGGATTTGCACACACACACACAAAAAAAAAGATTCATATACTTGAATAATAATAATAATAATAACATATTAATGATGCATGCACCTTGAAAAAAACCTCAATAAATGAAAATATGCATGAAAAGTACAAAAAAACATATACTTGAATAATGATCATATATATGCATGCTGCCTATAAAAGGGACGAATGCATGCACCTTTAAAAAAAAACGTCAATAAATGAAAATACGCATGGCCCTAAAATGAAAAAGTCAACAAAAAAACATAAATACGCCAAACAAAAAACATATATATGTTAGCATGCCCCTAAAATGAAAAGTAAACAAACAAAAAAAACGCCTCTAAAAAACCTTATGCCCTTATGCAAAATATGCATGATAAACAATGGTAAACAATAAACAAAAACGTATAAACATAAAAAAAAACATATGCATATACTTCAATAATAAAAGTCTGAGTCGAATTGTATATGTAAGTCCCTAAAAAGTCCAAAAAAAAAAAAAAGATGCATGACACTTAAAAATACTTGAATAAATAAAAGTATGCATGCCGCTAAAATGAAAAGTAAACAAAAACATACAAGCATAAAAATAACATATGCATGTACTTGAATAATAAAAGTCGAATTGCATATGCATGTCCCTAAAGACAAAACAAAACAAAAACATGCTTGATACTTAAAAAATGCGTGACTAAATAAAAGTATGCACGCCGCTAAAATGAAAAGTAAACAATAAACAAAAACATACAAGTATAAAAATAACATATGCATGTACTTGAATGATAAAAGTCGAAGTCGAATTGTATATGCATGTCCCTAAAAAGTAAAAAATAACAAAACATGCATGATACTTAAAAATACGTGAATAAATAAAAGTATGCATGCCGCTAAAATGAAAAGTAAACAAAAAACATACAAGTATAAAAATAACATATGCATGTACTTGAATAATAAAAGTCGAAGTCGAATTGTATATGTAAGTCCCTAAAAACTAAACTAAAAACACATGCATTATACTTTAAAGTGAACAAATAAAAGTATGCATGCCCCTAAAATGAAAAGTAAACAATAAACAAAAACATATATGCATTAAAAAAAAACATATGCATGTACTGGAATAATACAAGTCTAAGTCTAATTGTATATGCATGTCCCTAAAAACAAAATAAAAAAAATGCATTATACTTTAAAAATACGTAAACAAATAAAAGTATGCATGCCCTTAAAATGAAAAGTAAACAATAAACAAAAACATATATGCATTAAAAAAACATATGCATTTACTTGAATAATAAAAGTCCAAGTCTAATTGCATATGCATGTCCCTAAAAACAAACACAAAAAAAAGCTTGCATGGTACTTAAAAAATACGTAAACAAATACAAATATGCATGCCCCTAAAATTAAAAGTAAACAATAAACCAAAACATACATGCATAAAAAAAACATATGCATGTACTTGAATAATAAAAGCCCAAGTCTAATTGTATATGCATGTCCCTAAGGACAAAACAAAAAACATGCATGAAAAACGTGAATAAAAAAAAAATATACATGAAAAGTAAACAAAAAACAGAAATACGCTACTACAAAAAAGAAAACATAAACATGCATGCATAAAAATAACATATGCATATATTTGAATAATGTATATATATGCATGTCTAAAAAAACATGCATGCTAAATTAATAAAAGAATGCGTGCATGACAACATAAATACGCCTCTAAAAAGCAAAACAAAAACATGTATGCATAAAAAAAACCCACACATGCATAAACTTGAATTATATATGTCCCGAAAAAAACATGCATGCTGCTTTAAAAAAAACAAACACGCAAATGAATACAAAATATGCATGCCCCTAAAATGAAAAGTCAACTAAAAATATAAACATGCACTACCATGAGATTATGTAACGAAATTTCGTTCTTATCTGTGCTGTAAAGTTCAAATTTGAATGACATTAAAAATGACGTCTAAGTCTAAGTCTAAAAGAATGTCCCTGACAAAAAACTAAAACGAAAACAAAAACATGTGTGCATAAAAACAAAAACATGAGCATTAACTTGGATCATTTATATGTATGCATGTCCTTAAAATGTAAAGGAAACAAAACACATCAAATATGTCCCTAAAAATAAAGCAAAACAAAAACATATGCATATATTTGAATTATATATTTATATATATATATATATATATATATATATATGTACCTAAAAAACAACCAAAAACATGTATGCTACTTACAAAAACGTAAATAAATGCAAATTATGCTTGCCCTTAAAATTAAACAGAACAAAAACACATGCATATACTTAAAAAATAATAATAATAATAAAAAATAAAAAATAAATAGTGCATGCACTTGAGAATATAAATACATCTAAATACGCATGCGCCTAGAAAGAAAAGTAAACACAAAATGTGTGCATGCAATTAAGAAAAATACATAAACAATGTATGCATGCAATTAAGAAAAATGCATACAAATGTATGCATGCAATTAAGAAACATGCATAAAAATGTATGCATGCAATTAAGAAAAATAAATAAAAATGTATGCATGCAATTAAGAAAAATGCATACAAATGTATGCATGCAATTAAGAAACATGCATAAAAATGTATGCATGCAATTAAGAAAAATAAATAAAAATGCATGCATGCAATTAAGAAAAATAAATAAAAATGTATGCATGCAATTAAGAAAAATACATACAAATGAATGCATGCAATTAAGAAAAATGCATAAAAACGTATGCATGCAATTAAGAAAAATGCATAAAAACGTATGCATGCAATTAAGAAAAATGCATAAAAACGTATGCATGCAATTTAGAAAATTACATAAAAATGTATGCATGCAATTAAGAAAAATGCATAAAAACGTATGCATACAATTAAGAAAAATACATAAAAGCGTATGCATGCAATTAAGAAAAATGCATAAAAACGTATGCATGCAATTAAGAAAAATACATAAAAACGTATGCATGCAATTAATAAAAATACATACAAATATTCATGCTGCTAAAAAAACCAAAACGGAATTGTGTTGAACTCTTTTTGTTTTCCTGGCATTTAGGAGAAAAACCCTTCAAGTGCGAGTTCGACGGCTGTGATCGACGCTTCGCCAACAGCAGCGACCGGAAGAAACACATGCACGTGCACACGTCCGACAAGCCCTACCTGTGCAAAATGTGCGACAAGTCCTACACGCACCCCAGCTCTCTGCGCAAACACATGAAGGTAACATTAATAAATGCCATTTATTTTTTTTATTTATGCAAGGGACAAGCGGTATAAAATGGATTGGGATGCATGTTTGTTTTCATTTGTCCCGCACATGCACTCCTCGCAGGTCCACGAAGCCAGCAACCCCGCGTCCCAGCCGTCCCCCGCCGCCAGCTCGGGCTACGAGTCGTCCACGCCGCCCACCATCGTGTCTCCGTCCGGGGAGAACCAGAGCGGGAGCAGCAGCAGCTCCTCCATATCCCCGGCGGCCCCCGCGGTGCACCACACGGCCGGCCACGGCACCCTCTCGTCCAATTTCAATGAATGGTACGTGTAAAACAACAACAACAACAACAACAACAAGACTTTTTGGACTTTGCAAAGAATTAAACACACAAAAAAAGGACGAATGCATGGACCAAAAAAAAAAAAAAAAAAAAAAAAAAAAGAAGGAGCAGTTGTTATTTTTACTCCAAAAAAAAAGTTGAATTTCTGTGTACATACATCGCCCCAAAAACGGAGAGGAAATGTAATATTTTATTTTGTACATAGTCGCTAAAGTGCTCCCCTTGCTATAAAGAATGTTCTAGTTGTGTACCAAAATGTGAACAGGTCAGCTAACAATACTAGTATTCATGTTTTAATCACTGTTGTTATTTAAATGTCATGTCGACCAATCGTCTAATAGTGAAGCTGTTTATTCTGTACGTGGCAAATATACCAACATGTCGTCTGGGGGGGGGGGGGGAACTATTATTATTATTATGATTATTATTATTATTATTATTATTATTATGGAAGTAGCTCAATTTTTCCATATTTATCCGCATGTTTAGAAGTGGTCGGTATTTATGGAGAAATGCGCTCGTATATATATGTCCGAATTGAGTTGAATAAAAAAAAAAACATGTTTGGATACATTTCGTACAATATTAAAGGACTGAAAACGACATTAAAACAACAACAAAAGAGCATTTATTTATTTTATTCTTTTTTTCCCTTTTTTTTTCTTCTCCTGTTATTAATAATTTCAATTGTGTTGTCATAAGTTTAGCGGCAGTCAATAACGAGGAGCCCCCCCCCCCCTCCCTCCTTCTGTGTTTATCCAAATTAGCATCCACACTTTGCCCCGCAGTAACGCGCAAATTAAATCGATTAATCACGCCGGTTGTTCCTCGTGAATAAAGAAGTTTCGGGCCTTTACTTAATTGTTGCAAGAATCTCATTTTGTAATCTAATTTATTTCTTCCCGGCGACGTTTGTGGCATTGCGTGGATTCGTCACCCTCCCCGACGAATCCACGGTGCGTGAAAAGCATGAAAAATGAACGCCTACCCCCTACACACACTTTGCTTTTTTTTTTTTTTTTTTTTTTTTTTTTTTTTTTTTTTCCTTTCTATATTTCATTGTGATGCGCAGCTTGCTTAGCGGCCCATTAAGCAGCGAAGATCACTTCGTGATCACGTGATCCCCGCTCAGATAAAAGACTTATTTAAAAAAAAAAAAAAAAAAAAAAAAAAAAAATGCACGAAGAGAGAAAGAAAGAAAGGAGGAAGAAAAGAAAAAAAAGGAAGCCAGAGGAAATGTATTAAAATGTATTCATGTTTTCCCCCCCTCCCGTGGATTATTACGTCCGTGGATGTTACGCTGATAAAAAAAAAAAATGACGGCTCTATTTAAACATTCCACGTCGCGTGGACGCTCCAGTGGACACATTTCAAGGACAGTTGATTAGGCACCCCCGAAGTACAACGGAATAGAAATGAAAAAAAAAAAAAAAAAAAGAAAAAAAAAAAGAAATGGGCCTTTTGTGGAAAAATAAAAGCACGTGTTTGCAATGTTTTACGTGACGAGTAAAATATTTGATTCGTGGGCCGAATCGGAGACGAACCTTATGTAATCATTCTTGGGAAGAAGAAGAAAAAAAAGAGAAAAAAAAAGCTCCAAAATCCATCGGGTCGTTTGAAAAGATTCAAGATGCTTGACTATTCTTAATCGATTGTCAATTCAAGGGCAGAGACGCCAGGAATAAATCAGTAAAAATAAAACACTTCCGGTCTGGCAGTTCCCAACAGGAAGTTATTTATGATCGACATGTCAGTAAAAAGCGTTCGTCAGAAACACGCTGACCGCTGCTTTTAATCACCTGCTTCTCGGAAATATTACGTTGTAAATAATCGAATATAATACAACGAGAAATGTAGCGATTTAAAAAAAAAAAAAAAGTTTACTACGCTGCGTTTTATTTTTTTAATATTTAGAAAAAAAGTATGATGGGAATAGTTCTAGCTTGTAACCAATACGAAACATCAAGTCGCTGGAATACTCCAAAGTACTTCATTCTTGTGTACTTGGGTATTTTTATTTAGTGTTTTTTTTATTTATTTTTATTTTTTATTTTTGGCGAACTGCAAAGCCAAACAGGAAGTGGCGAGAATAAAAGCCCTCCCGCGGCTGCTTTTACGAGCGAGAGAAACATTTCTGGCAGCTGGCAACACATTCCACACCCGAGATACTTCTCCCACGACGACTCTTCTGCGCCTGCGCGGTCGGACACTTCATTAGGCACACCTCGACATTAAAAAAACCGCCGGTAAACGTCAACCTGACGGAAT
>NC_084745.1:448610-453610 GCF_033978785.1 Entelurus aequoreus | reverse complement strand
AGATCTAGACGCATTACATTAACAACAAATACTCACACTTTGATGAATAATATATAAATAGTAATTTCCCTATAAAGTACATGCAGGTTTAAAGTCACTTCAGTGTCATTCAAGTGTGAATATATATATATATATATATATATATATATATATATATATATATATATATATATATATATATATATATATATTATATATATATATATTATATATATATATATATATATATATATATATGAAAAGAGATGAATAAAACTAAGAAAACACACACACACATATATATATATATATATATATATATATATATATATATATATATATATATATATATATACATATATATGTATATATATATATATATATATATATATATATATATGTGAAAAGAGATGAATAAAACTAAGAAAACACACACACATATATATATATATATATATATATATATATATATATATATATATATATATATATATATATATATATATATATATATATATATATATATATATATATATATATATATATATATATATATATATATATATATATATAAAAGGTTTCAAACTGAATTCTTCCCAGACGGTGAAGAAATCAATAGAAATATTAACTAAAATATTTTAATTTTCCAAAGCCACTCCATTAGGTACACATAGTCCTAGTAGATCACGTATTAAAAGTATTTCATATCATCGTAATGACGGATTTTACTTTGTAGTAATCCTGCATGCAGCATCAATATTAATATTAGCATATTCAGTTAAAGTAAATACTGTCAAAATGTCTTTTTTTTTAATGCATAATTTTACACTGCAGCGCGTGTGTGTGTGTGTGTGTGTGTGTGTGTGTGAATAGTCTTCATTACTGGATTCTCCGAGCGTGTTTTGCAATATCACGAACACTTTGCTCCCGTCTGACGTCCACGAGGGACTTTGAGGTCCTTGCGATGACGTCGCCTGTCAACGAGGCGCGATAAGCCCCGCCTCCCCGCCTGGCGTCGCCCCGACACAGCCAAGATTGGTTGTCTTTAAACGTACATCTCATTTAGCCCGTACACTTTTATGTGACGTTCTCCTACCATCCCGAGTAGACCCAGAACCATCTGGGAAGGTAACATCAATCGGGGGCTTGTCCGGGATCGGCTGGCTGATTAACAGGTGAACAGGAACCGCCTGTTTGGCAGCGAATGAGCGTGACATGTAGAAACGACAACACAAACCGACCACCGCTACGTGGCACGTAACAGAGACCTTGGCGAGCGCGTGTGTGTGTGTGCGGGACAGAGAACATTCTTTTCTGATGTCTGATCTTTTATTTTCTTTTTATAATGAAGTCAAACGCAGCTGCTGCCAATATTTTACTACTTACTAAATACAAACAACCCTAAACAATACATTTAAAAGCCAGCCTCACTTTTATAGTTTATGGACTAATTCTTACTAAGTTATTGCAGATTATTCCGAAAGTATGAAATCTTTTGTTTACGCCAATATTAAGTTAGCGAAACGAGCTAATAAAATCAGGCGCAATCAATCACGCTCGGCGGGTTTTTATTGCCGTAACGAACGCCAGCTTTTTTTAAATTTTATTTGCATTTTATGTCGACGACATCCTTCAAGCTGTGAGGGATTTCAAAATAAAAGGGCCCCGACGTCGCCCTCATCCAATTACGCTGCCGCCTGTTGCTCTGATTGATCCTAATAGGAACAAATATCCCGTCCAGGTGTTTGCTGCTCGCAACTGCCGCGGTTCCTCAACTAATTGTGCACCCCCCCCCCACCCGCCAGGAAACGACTGGGCGGCCATTTGGTCGCGATAAAACACGACTGTTGGGAGGAACGGTTTTTATTCCGATTATTGCCGAGCAGAAATGAAGGGTTGCTTCCCAAAAAAAGCCACTAAAGTCTGAGATGACGTGTGACTCTGCAAAACAACGGACATTAAAGACGTTAAAAAGGGCGCAGAGATGATGTCTTTTTAGTGGCGCCATTTCTACAAACCCCCGTTTCCATATGAGTTGGGAAATGGTGTTCGATGTAAATATAAACGGAATACAAAGATTTGCAAATCATTTTCAACCCATATTCAATTGAATGCACTACAAAGACAACATACCGTATTTCCTTGAATTGGCGCCGGGAATATGGTATTCGCATGCCTCGAATTACAGCCGGGTCAAACTCGTTTCGCAAAATAATTAGCGCATGCTTGGCACTTCCGCCGGTCAAATATGAGTCATTAAATGACTCCCGCCTCTGGTGGTAGAGGGCGCTAGTGATCCTTCTTGCGACTGCTGGTACTGCAGAAGAGTGCTGCAGAAGAAGACAACCGGCAGCAAGAGTGCGCAGCCATTGTTTGCTTGGACTTTTACCATGGAGGATTACATATCTAAAATAAAACAGTTTTCTAAACTGGACTTTCAATCGAAGCAGGAGATCATACTTAAAAGGAAGATCTCCATCGAGACAGAGAGACTTTTAAAACTGAAGAAAGATAAGGAAGACTTCTATATCGATGCTTTTCTTCAAAAGGAGCTGGCATGGACTCATTTATACCTAAAGGTAAGACAATAATACGTTTTTTTTATTAAATGTGCTTTTCATGATAAGGTAAGCGCCGGAGTGAGAATAGGTTTTAAAATAATTAGCGCATGCTTGGCCATCCCGCAGGCTTCTGGTAAGCGCCGGAGTGACAGGAGGTTTTAAATTAATTAGCGCCCCTTGCGCTATTCAAGGAAATACGGTATTTGATGTTCAAACTCATAGACGTTTTTTTTCTTGCAAATAATCATTATCTTTAGAATTTGATGCCAGCAACACGTGACAAAGAAGTTGGGAAAGGTGGCAAAAAAGACTGATAAAGTTGAGGAATGCTCATCAAACACTTATTTGGAACATCCACAGGTGTGCAGGCTAATTGTGAACAGGTGGGTGCCATGATTGGGTATAAAAGTAGATTCCATGAAATGCTCAGTCGTTCACAAACAAGGACGGGGCGAGGGTCACCACTTTGGCAACAAATGCGGGAGCAAATTGTTGAACGGTTTAAGAACAACCTTTCTCAACCAGCTATTGCAAGGAATTTAGGGATTTCACCATCTACGCTCCGTAATATCATCAAAGGGTTCAGAGAATCTGGAGAAATCACTGCACGTAAGCAGCTAACGATCCCTCAGGCTGTACTGCATCAACAAGCCACATCGGTGTGTAAAGGATATCACCACATGGGCTCAGCAACACTTCAGAAACCCACTGTCAGTAACTACAGTCGGTCGCTACATCTGTAAGTGCAAGTTAAACTCTCCTACGCAAGGCCAAAAACCGTTTATCAACAACACCCAGAAACGCCCGTCATCTAAGATGGACTGATGCAAAGTGGAAAAGTGTTCTGCGGTCTGACGAGTCCACATTTCAAATTGTTTTTGGAAACTGTGGACGTCCAAAGAGGAAAATAACCATCCGGATTGTTCTAGGCCAGGGGTCGGCAACCCAAAATGTTGAAAGAGCCATATTGGACCACAATACAAAAACAAATCTGTCTGGAGCCGCAACAAATTAAAAGCCATATTACATGTGTCATGAGATATAAATTTAATTAAGAGGACTTAAAGGAAACTAAATGAGCTCAAATATAGCTACAAATGAGGCATAATGATGCAATATGTACACATCGCTAGCCTAAATAGCATGTTAGCATCGATTAGCTTGCATGACACAAGTCAATAACATCAACAAAACTCACCTTTGTGCACTCATGCACGACGTTAAAAGTGTGGTGGACAAAATGAGACAGAAAAAGAAGTGGCATAAAACACGTCCTAGGAAGTCGGAGAAAGTTATATACATGTAAACAAACTGTACGGTGAGTTCAAGGACCGCCAAAATAAGTAGGACAAAACGGCGCTCGCCAAATAATCGAATCAGTGAAGCATATTTTAATATAAACAGTGTGATTTATAACAATTAGGGAGGTTTGTGTCATGTTTGTCCTCCTACAGAAACCATACTAAAACAAAAAAATAGATTTTCTTCCCCCCTCATCTTTTTCCATTCTTCATACATTTTTGAAAAATCTCCAGAGAGCCACCAGGGCGGCGCTAAAGAGCCGCGGGTTGCCGACCCCCGTTCTAGGCGCAAAGTGTAAAAGGCAGCATGTGTGATGGTATGGGGGTGTATTAGTGGCCAAGACATGGGTAACTTACACATCTGTGAAGGCGCCATTAATGCTGAAAGGTACATACAGCTTTTGGAGCAACATATGTTGCCATCCAAGCAACGTTACCATGGACGCCCCTGCTTATTTCAGCAAGACAATGCCAAGCCACGTGTTACATCAACGTGGCTTCATAGTAAAAGAGTGCGGGTGCTAGACTGGCCTGCCTGTAGTCCAGACCTGATATAATATATATATAATATATATATATATATATATATATATATATATATATATATATATATATATATATATATATATATATATATATATATATATATATATATATATATAATAACCAACTACTTTGACACAATTGTGTCTCATAATTAAAACGGATGACAGTTTTAGCATAAAACATTAGCATGTCAAGGTTAGCATGATGGCATAGGCCAAGTTAGCGCACTCCTAAGGTGGCGCCAAGAATCCAAATGAAGGATTTTTAGGTTCAAACATGCACAATAGCTAAAAAAGCTAGCATAACATGTTAGCATGCTAAGGTTAGCACGATGGCAGAAGCCAAGTTAGTGGACTTTGAAGATGGCGCCAAATATTAAATGCACAATTTTTAGGGTTACACCAAAAAACTAGCGAACATTTTTTGCATTAAATGTTAGCATGTCAAGGTTAGCATGATGGCATAGACCAAGTTAGCGCACTTCTAAGATGGCGCCGAGTATCCAAATGAATGATTTTTAGGTTTAAACATACACAATTAGCTAAAAAAAAGCTAGCATAAAATGTTAGCATGCTAAGTTAGCATGATGGTATAAACCAAGTTAGCACACTTC